>NW_027133898.1:300000-471610 GCF_037392515.1 Haliotis asinina
TTCTATTAAGTATCAAATATAGAATCTGAAACCGAATAATCTTGAACACTTGTCTACGAAGCAAGTTCAGCTAATATATGAAAAAGTGAAGAAAATAAAATTAAGGTGAAATATATCTGGCAAAAAAGTTGGTAGGTTGACGCTTTTTTTGCCGTTCAGTGTATATAAAAGGAAACGGATGTAAAGACGAAACCACCCCATCGTCAATCAAAGTTAATTTTCACCATCTAAATTATTTTAAGGTCCTGCCGAGGCCTACGGATCGAAAGCTAGATGGTGTCCCTACAAAATGAGCTGTAAATTGTCACAACTGGATCGTTATTGCAAAGGTTATATCCTACTTCTCATCGAGAACAGCTACCTCCACTATTCAATGCCAAAATCACGAATCAGCCAAGATAGCGCATACTCACCTTTTAAATTCTTCAAATCATACTCATTTATCAGTCAAAGATGACCCTGACATTCCTAACATCCACAACTATAGGTTCTATAATTTACGCACACGTGGTGATCTTTTTACTTACCATGAGAATAGCTTGATTGTATTCAAATGGCAAGTTTTCTTTAACGAGGGTATCCATTGGTGCAGTATGATTAGTTGACTCAGGTCATGAATTTGACCAATCACGATCATTTGAGAAGACGGTTAACCAATATTTATTCAATAAAATCGCTTCTTGCAACTGAGAAAATACTCTTCCTGGCAAATGATATTAATGATGTTCAGAGATTTCGAACAACATTCGTCATTTGAAGAATCACCTCACGTGTTATTAATTACGAACTTCCAAAACGAAAGTATTTCCCGCTCTCGTGTCATGTTACACAGAGGAACACAGAGGAACACAGAGGAACACAACTGTTATCGGGGAGTAGCCGACCACTGATACTAACTAAGAAATTTCCTTATAGTAATTGTTCAGTTACCTATCAGAAAAATGTAAAGGGATATTGTGGCATGCTACAGATGATAAATTGTCGCAGTGGCTGCATCCTTTATGGTTTATCTGCACATCATACATGTCACAGCTTACATTGTAATTAAAATAACTTATTTAAGTTGAGGCTGTATTATTGGAATAATTTGTTAGTGGCTGCTTCCTTTATGGTTTATCTGCACATCATACATGTCACAGTTTGCATTGTAATTAAAATAACTTATTTAAGTTGAGGCTGTATTATTGGAATAATTTGTTAGTGGCTGCTTCCTTTATGGTTTATCTGCACATCATACATGTCACAGTTTGCATTGTAATTAAAATAACTTATTCAAGTTGAGGCTGTATTATTGGAATAATTTGTTAGTGGCTGCTTCCTTTATGGTTTATCTGCACATCATACATGTCACAGTTTGCATTGTAATTAAAATAACTTATTCAAGTTGAGGCTGTATTATTGGAATGATATGTTACGAAATTAACCTTTATGTCTATAAACAGTAGGATTGGGCCTTTCAAATGATGTATGACATGGTAGTGGCAGGTATGTTTTACCAGCTGATATTTTCCTTCATAAACATAGGCTTCATCTATGACCTCTGTGTCTGGGAGCTGAGTCAGTAAAAGCCTCCTGTTGACTGGTATTGAAAGAGTTATTGGGAACTGTCCAACTACTGCAATATTTATGTTAAGCTGTCGTTGTGTGTGCATTGCGTTGAGGCTAGAATGAAGTATCGGTGGGTACGTCAGGATTGTGATTAGTCATGGCTTAGTGTTTAATGTCCCATTGAACGCGCGTATTAAGTGATAAAATCGTTCACGTTCACTCTTTTGAATAAACTGTTTCTCTGTCAGGATTTGGAAATCAATCAGGGAAAACGGTATACGAAGCTGAATTTGATTGTCAGTATTAAAAACGAGACGATACAGAAAATTCACGATACGATGTGATACGTATCGCGATATCTTGGAACGATACGATGTGATACGATACGTATCGCGATATCTTGGAACGATACGATGTGATACGATACGTATCGCGATATCTTGGAACGATACGATGTGATACGAATCGATGCACATCAAGATATGCTATATTTATTTATTTTCTGTAGAAACGTATATTTTGATATCAAGAAACAGTGTCAATTTTGATATAACAGTCAATTTCTAGTGACAGTTAATATTTATCATCCGCTGAAGTATCGCGATGATCGATACTACGTACTGACTCCGGCCCGAGCCGTCCTTGTCAAACCCTTGAATGGAAACGTGACGGTATCAACAACAACCAAAGCGCTATCCACGGATCCTGAATGAAGATAAAACATACACGATCGAGGAGGAAGTAACCATTATCTTAGACTATCCAGTCTGACACATCATCTACTTGATACTGGATCCTTGAGGAAGGTAAAAATGCACGATCGGGGAGGAAGCAACCACGATACAAGCTGTTACAGATGATAAGAGTGCCATATTGCGAATCGACTCACGCCATCTTTCTGCATGAAACAAATAAAGTATAATATTGTAACAAGATTTATTTCACAAGCATGACCCTAAGTTATAAATATCAAATTACACCATACGACAAACGTATGCGATACGACAAATCGTATTATGGAAATATGAGTTGTTTTTACCTATGATTTGATCATTATTTCAGTTATGTGACAAAGTGTCAGTTACATGCTGAACAAGTTAGTTGGATGGGTTCAACACCCAACAGTACCTCATATCAGATTAATGTGGGATCCAAACAGATCCATCTAAAATTCTCAAATTTGGCGAAGCGGCCATGAAGTATGGGGATGGTGTTGTGAACCAGGAAAGAAACTCAGCTCGATGACAGAATCGTGTTATCTTTTTACACGTGGCATCCAGCTCTACCGCCGATCGCCTGATACTCAGACAGTGAATGAGTTTAGTTTTACGCTACACTCCACAATACGCCAGCTATATGGTGGCGGTCTGCAAATAATCGAGTCTGCACCAGGCAGCCCAGTGATCAACATCATCTATCTACACAACTGGGGTACGATGACATGCGTCAACCGATTGCAAATCAGCGACCCTGACCACCTGATCCCTTAGTCGCCTAATACGACAAGCATGGGTGATAAAGACCAATTCTAACCGGGACCTTCACGGGTTTTGATACTGATGCACATCGCACCGAATGTATCCTGGGCAGCTCAACGGCATCTGGTAGCATTGTTCATATACATAATATAATACACACATGTTTTGTTCAATTTATGACAACATCAACATAACCAGCAAAAGGGCAATGTGACGTCACAATGTCAATAACGAGAACAATCAGACAGGATATACGAACGGGAGACAGCCAAACGAGAGCACACTGAGAAGTGTTCAAATCCGGAGTTTACCAACAAAGTTTTTTAGATCATACAAAATCTTGATGTTAAGCAAATATAATCCGGTAAATCAGGATGAACCTAATTTGCTTGTTTGCACTCTGAAATATTATGTCTAAATGTCTAAAGCACTGCGGCACGTAAATGATCGACCCTAGACAAGACAGTTCTACTTGTACTCACATAGGAATGAGCCAAATAACTGATTCTCTGTGGAACGTATTTACAGGATTTCGACAAGATTGAGCATGTATATATGTATATATATCCCATGCTGTGTACATAAACGACCTGCTCAATGCAAATCTGAAAACATATACGCTGAACAAAGATCAGAACTCTCCTCGTGAAATATTCAAACACGTATTCTGACACAAACACCATGACATATAAATATACAGATATAACAGATACAACACAATACAGCACAAGACACAAGTTTGAAGATGTGGGTAGGGTGGCTTTAACGCCACAAAAGTACCCCGGGACATCGCGTATCAGATGAATGTGGATCCAGACAGATCCTTTCAAAATTATCAATTTTGGGGAGGCCAGAAGGCACGGGATTGGTTCTGAAAACCAAGGTCAAAGAGAGAGGGTGAGAAGGAGAGAACGAGAGAAACGGTATTGGAGAGAAAGAGCGAGTGGAAGAGAGAAAGGGAGATATCAAGCAGACACATACACGTATATATCTATACTCATCACATGGAAGATTCCCCTGACCTTTGGTCACCATGATCTATGTGCATTGATTGAAATCTCTACCCCCTCCCCCACCCCTCTTTCTTTCTCTCTCTCTCTCTCTCACACACACACACCTCCGCAACACCGCAAGCCTGTGACCATTTAATTCGACATCTATGAATGTGTTAGATTGTCTAGGTATGATGTTTCGGACGAGGGAGAAACCGTTCAATTACTTAGCAAGACACCGGCAGTCTATACAGGAAATAGATGACGGGTTTAACAGTGGACGCAACAAGGTCAAGGTCAAGGGCAAGGTCAAGCAGAGATCATATGCTAGCATTTTTCTCCACTGAAGCTTCCACAGACAAAATTTAAAATTCATACGTTTGGTGTACTAACAAAGAAATAGAAAGTTGGTTAAACAAGCGTAATGACCTCATTCTGTACAGAAAAAAACGTACCTCCCCAGCAGGCACCATATCAACTCATGGTCCGAGTTTCAGTGATTCTCACTAATCCTAGCTGACTGTCAGTGCGGCAGCTGTAAACATGACAATCTATTTCTCACAGTCCGTCAGTTTCTCTGTACATGAACAGCACGTTGTTACTTTTCTACCCACGTCCCTGTTTGTTATCATGCAAACAAACAAGTGACAAGTGACCGTTGTAAATTAACTTAAGACCGCCGCAGGTAAATAGGGAGATCATCAAGTCAAGTGACCAGAGCTGTAGCCTCGAAAAGTAACATATGCAGTTAACCACGATATAAGTACTTGATGCAGTTAACCACGATAAGTAATATAGATGCAGTCATAACCACGATAAGTAACTGATACAGTTATATCCACGATAAGTAACATATGCAGTTAACCTCGATATAAGTACTTGATGCAGTTAACCACGATAAGTAATAGATGCAGTTAACCAGTGAGGCAGGTGTCCACAAGAGGCAAGTGAGCTAGTTAACCATGGAAGGTATTATAAATCATAAATATTGTATTAGGAACCGACTTTCTACGAGTTAACTCAGTGTTTGGAATGAAGACACGAACGGCGAAAATTACTGTTACATATTGTTGGTCTCATACACGTTACAAATGTTATATTTTGGATTACAGATTCATGGTACTTCTTCTGTAATCTAGTAGTACACATTTTAGTTGAATGGAGTCCCATCCGGGATTCGAGCCCACATCCTCGGAAGCAGGCACCTAACCACGAGCACACAAAGTCAGCCGCCTAACCCGCTCAGCCACCGTGACTTCCACAAAATGAAAGCTGACAACTGGTAGTCAAGACAGCTGACTTTTGTGTACTATCTTTTCTGTACCATCTTGTGAACACCTAGTGCATATCAAGGATCCATTTAAATGATTTTCGTTGCATGTTAATGCTGGTGACGTATAAACCTCTATATCACATATAGGCACTCTTACATTATATGGACACTTTACCCATTTCCTAGTTCTCATCGCCTTGTTTCGTCAAATGTACAAGTAATTTTGATTAACAACAAAAACATATGTCTTTGACATGGTTGAGAGCCAGGAGTTGGATTCGAGATCTTCTTTAGTCTACAGCTGCACCCTGGCCGCCAGTCGTCCTTTACATGATCCTGTCTGTGGTTCCTTTCAAAGCTGTGCCGCAGAAGGTGCCACCCACAGAAGCAGCGCTGGTGGGGTAAGGGAAGGGAGACAACTCATCCCTTCTTATTGCTCACAGGCTCCGGTGTTTGCATAAACATCGTCAGAATCGTGGTTACGGGGCGTGGCGTCTGTTGGGAAATTTAGAATGTA
Source organism: Haliotis asinina (assembly GCF_037392515.1). Taxonomy (NCBI): domain Eukaryota; kingdom Metazoa; phylum Mollusca; class Gastropoda; order Lepetellida; family Haliotidae; genus Haliotis; species Haliotis asinina. The sequence goes on from NW_027133898.1 coordinate 305,809, forward strand.
TACCCTAAACGCTATATAAAGGGTTCTAAAATTTGAAATATTCCACGAAACGATACACAAAGTACACTGAAATATGACGTAAGCATTCTGGGCATATTTCGATCAGGGGTTAGACAGGTCAACTACTCTGAGTTTTACCGGCCACATACTGACACGCAAATCTTCGTAAACAAGATGCATACATGTCAAACATCACTGTTCTGACTGAGAACAGTGACATTGCTGTTGATTAGGTTACAAGAATATTATATTACAAAGTTTTTAATAAATTAACGCAGCGTTGTATTAAATCGACTCTCGTGTCATCGAGCTACCGATACTCATTTCAAGCGAACCCCATAGAGTTATATCCCTTATTATGCTCTTTACGGATATCCCATAACACAACTTGTGACTGAAGTCAGTTTGACCAAAAACAAAAACGCCCCACTATCCACCTCTCCAAAAAATGATATAAAACAAACAACAAAAAGTAAACAAACTAACAAACATATAAAACAAAAACAAAAACAATCCCGCGTGCGAGAGTTCAGTGCACTGAACAATCGTTTATATTTCCTGTATCTCAAGTGTTGTTTTTTTGGTAGCTGTTAGCCTCGAAGTTTCAGTTATCTGTTTCAGGCAAGTCGCAAGGTACAATAACTCGTTTATTGCCTCAGTTGGAAGCTGAAGTAGGTGAATATGCGATCAATATATAAACAATAGGCCAAAATATTGCCGAATATGAGTGACATTGGGTCTTTAACACCACGCGCAACAGTATTACAGTTACATGGCAGTAACGTGTAGGTAATCGTGTCGAGGAAGTGATCAGTAGCATGAGCTACACAAATGGGACGAGTCAACTGAGTGAGCGAGGGTCAATTGTCTCACTTCATTACTTTAATGTAAGATGACTGTAAGGTGAAGTCTTGATCTGTTGGTGCATTTACCTTTCTTCCCAGTCACAAGAACGTTCAGATTCCTCTTTTCCTTCTTCTGGGGTTTGGCGTACAGGTCATCTGCAGTATCTGTTTGCGGTATCGGTAGTTTGAAAAGAGAAAGAATGTTTACAGAATGTCATTATCACAAGCTATACATGAACTGAAAGATAAAAACTCAGCTTCTCAGGTAGTTTAAGTTGCATATCCTAATACATCCACTTATATATCCTGCCACTGACATATCCTAGCATATCATCTGACATCTCCTAACCTACCCTGACAAACATAGCCTAGCACATTTACTGAAATATCCTAGCATATCCACTCACAATTTCCCAGCATATCCACTCAAATATCTTGACAAATCCGCTGTTGCAAATGAGTACATGTTTGCATAAGTCTCACGAAAAGTCTTTAGTATTTTACCCAATGGGATTGTTATAATTCCTGCATGTTTCTCCTAAAAGTCGCCCGAATCCAGTCAAACTGGCCATTCCACCAAAGACAGTAACAATGGAAATCAGAGAGGAAACTCACCATTCTGGACTTTGATCCTTTCAGGACTGCTCTCTTTCTGGGGTTTGGCATATACATCCTCTACTGGATCTGTGTATTAGAACAATCAAAACATTGTCTTGCTCCCTGCATTAGCTGAAAACCGATCTCATGAATGTTTGTGTTATTAGTTAGGATTATGTGGGAAATCTTTGTGTTCGCGTGCGGTGGTACATTGTGCATGGAAACTGGAGAGAAAACATTAGTGTTTTGGAGCGGACACGGAATAGCTGAATACACAATGACAGCCGATGAATGTGACTTTCAATGATGTTTCTATTTCGCAATAACAAGGAGATTTGGAACATCAGGTGTACTTACTGTTCGTTCTACTGCTTGTGTTGATTTCGGTGTACAGATCACTGTGGTCCACCACCAGAGGACGCTGCATGTCTCCAGACGATTCATACAGCAGATTGTCCTCCATAACTACAAAAAACCGGAAATCATTTTATTCTGCATGTCACTGTTGTTAAGATGCTCAACTGAGAGATGTATCAGACTTCAGCAGTCTTATACTTCAAGATGCGATACTTTGATCATATTTACATCTCGCCGTCTGAACCTGCGTCAGCAGAATTGTCAAAGAAAACCACAGACAGCAACCAAAGTTGGAAATATGGGAGCTCTTCAAGCAGCTTTAGTACATTCATCTGCATGAGTTACGTGACTAATACGCTTATCAGATGCTTGAGGATAAGGACTATATATTGTTACACAACGTCTTTATTCTGTATAGGCGACGTTTCGACATAATGTCGTTGTCATGGAACTGATCACAAAATACATAAGAATCTATGTGGAAACGTCGCCCATAGGGAATAAAGTTGTGTATCCATAAAACAGTCCTCTTCCTTCATCAATCCAACTTCAAGAAGGACAGTTAGAGAAGACAATGCTCATTCATTCATCTTTAAGAAAGAGATATTTTAATACTCGTTAATATACCGTTATCGGATATTCCATTTTACGAGAACACCATCTCTCTCTCTCTCTCTCTCTCTCTCTCTCTCTCTGTATATATATATATATATATATATATATATATATATATATATGTGTGTGTGTGTGTGTGTGCGTATCTCTCTCTCTATATATATATAGTCTGGTTCATAATTATTGAGAATTTTTCTTCTTACTTTGAGCTATCCTAACACCTCAACTGATTCACTGATACTTAAAACTAAGTAATGGTATAAGGGAGGTAACTCATCTTGGCCTACTGAGTATAGTACAATTAGAGTTACCTCCCCTGAATTTGTAGCAGACGTCATTTTCCTCAGCACTGTCAACAATGTCTGCTGAAGATAAAAGAGGGTTGATTTTTGAGTTGTGTAATCAAGGAATTGATGATGTAAATACATTGGCAGAGAGAACAGGAACTCCTCTTTCTACTGTGTATAGGATTAGGAAGAATTTTAAAGAGGGAAAGGATTTGGGACACCAGAAAGGAGCAGGGAGACCCAGAAAATTGGACTTCTCAGATCGCGTCCGGCTGGGAATTTTAGCGTCTAAAAAGTAAAGGGCAAGCATCTCCAACATCAGGTATGAAATGATAGAAAGGTGATCAACAGTTGTATCAAAATCTACAGTTAGAATAAATTTGATTGATCTTGGATGGGATAAAAAGACTGGAAATCCTTCTCCTCTCATGAAACAAGAACATAAAGACAGGCGTGTTGAGTGGTGTTTGGCACATGAAAGCTTTGACTGGGAAAATGTGATTTTTACTGATGAAAGCTCAATATGGGTATATCCCAATAATGTGAAAATATGGACAAAGTCTGCATCAGCACCGTTGTATCAACGACCTAAATACAGCCCAAAGTTTCATGTATGGGGAGGGATATCCTTATTAGGAACGACCCCGCTGTGTGTGTTTGAGGGAAATCTGACAAGTCCACGCTACACTAACATATTAGATAATTTTCTCCTTCCAAGTGCACATGTGTTTTATGGAAATGACTGGATTTTGCAGCAAGATAATGATCCTAAACACATCGCAAAACATGCCAAGCAGTGGTTTCAGGAGAAAAATGTGACTGCATTACCATTTCCTGCATATAGTCCTGACTTAATCCCATTGAGAACATTTGGGGGATGATGAAGGAATGTGTGAATCAAAAGGGGTTGACAGAAATTGAAGACATGAAGAGAGAAGTGGTCCGATACTGTGACAGCATAACTCACGAAACACTAACCTCTCTGATAGGAAGTATGCCTACCCGTCTTAGACTGTGCCGTGAAGCTCAAGGAGACTTGATAAAATATTAAATTGTTACCTACACAACATGAAAAGGTCAGTTCACTTTCACAATACATGCAATTTTATCTGATTTGTTCTCGTTTAATAATATGAAATGCTTTAGCTATTCTCAATAATTTTGAACCATACTGTATATGTGTGTGTGTATGTATATATATGTGTGTGAGAGAGAGAGAGAGAGAGAGAGAGAAAGAGAGAGAAAGAGAGAGAAAGAGTATTAAAAAGGCATCAGTCGGCTGAGCAAGTAAACAAATACATCGATTTCATCTGTTAGAATGTTGATGACATAATGCAGTGGATAGATTGATTTCACGTAACACCAGGTTTAAATCATGTTCCACTTTTGAATGTCTAAGAGACTGTGTGTAAGTGGGGTTTTACCCCGCCTTTAGCAATATTCAAACAATATCGGGCTGCACACGAAGATGATTTCACACTTTTCACCGATGTGTATAATCGAACACCTGTTCCCGATGAGCGAAAGCTTTCACGACCATGCTAAAACATCTTACCTATTTCCTCGACTTCCTCTCTGGAAATGAAACAACATGGTATTTGGTAATATTTGGGAATAAAAATTAGATTAACTTATATGATAAAAAACGAAGTTGAAATCTGTCAGGTGAACTTTGCCTGGATTGTTTATGAGTGAGAGGTTTTCGTAATGCCCAAATGCAAATTTATTTCGACAGATTAGGAGGGCGTTTCAGAAACGATTATTGAATATGATTGTGGCAAAATATGAACATTTTACGTACATATACTTAATAAATGTCATGTGTATATGTAGCGTATACTGATGACATAATACACTAATCATTCCATCGTTCCACGCTCCTTCCGTTTAAAGAATGTTTCGTAACTATCTACAAAAGTACTGTAAATTGAGGATAAATATCGTCATCAGTATTTGTTATATACGAACCGTATACTGCCAGGATCATCTGAAATTTGGAACAAGCGTATTAATATTGTAACAGTGCATACGTATGTATATTTTTACAGTCTAAAATAAATGGTTATGGATGTCGCGGTTCGTTGGCTACTGCCTCTGACATTATCTCAGTCTAAATGAATGAGAAATGACATTTTTGTTGGAACTAACTCATCGAACGTATCTGCAAAGAGGCTCATCGTAAATAATCTGCTTCCACATAAACGGAGCATGGCTTTATGTCCCCTGCATGAAATGCTTTTCAGAGATACCCTCAAAGTTGGCCACGAAAGTTTCCACCACACAGGTGACAGTGCCATAGAATGCAGTCTTGTTTCAGTAAGCTCATACGAGAGGACAAGGTAATACTCAAAACGTGCTATATTTACCTGCCTTGACTCTCTCCCGATTCCTCTTAACCAGGACGACTGTAATGATGATGCCGACAAGTACAACCACTATCACTGCCGTCACTGTAGCCGCTATCAGACCGGGGTTGACTGGTACATAAACATAAGTGTCAATGTAAACTAACAAAGGAGCTGATACAAATAATACAAATCTGTATTGAGTCACAGGACGCATAAGATACTACTACAGCCATCGCCACCCCCAACACTACTACTACTGCTACTTGGCCGCTGTTACTACTGCTCCTGTTGCCACTGCTTCCGCTGGTGGTGCTGCTGGTGGTGCTGCTGCTTCCACTACTACTCCTGTAACTGCTGCTACCACTGTTGCTGTCAGTACCACTACTACGACGGCGACTGATAATACTACGAATGATGGCAATAATATCATCTGGCCAGCTCCCAAGTGAAGACAAATTGTAAACATTGGTAAGTCTGCCCCACGGTAGGCTGTTACCTGGCATTGTTGTACCACTCTGCATTGTGGTGTTCTCACCTGACTCTGTCTCCACGGCGATGGTATTTGTGTAGTTACTAGTGCCGTGTTCATTCTGTGAATTAATCCGAATTTCGTAGACTGTTCCGGGGTCGAGGCCGTCAATGTCTAGTTGGAGTGTCTCGTCCTCGGTTGGACTTGTTGGGTGCGTAGTCCACTGTCCGCCAGGTTGCCTGTATTGTATGTTGAACCTTTGTGTGGCGCCACCGTTGAAACCCTTCTCCCATCTCAGGGTGACTGATTGAGTGCTGACGGACAATGCTTGCAGATCCGTCGGCGTGTCTGGCATAGCTGCAGATGATCGAACACAAATAGGGACTTCTCATATGAGTTTGTCAACATCTACTAACTCAGCTAAACGTCAGACCAAATATTACAGTGAGTGATAGAATACGGTCACGCACATTCAGCCCTGTCGTTGTAACTTTCTTTGTGAGATCCTGATCCTGATCGTGATCGTGAGGAATATCGTTGAATGTCATCCTATTTCAATACAACCCACAATCGAAATTTAGGGTAGTCTGGAAGTTTGCACTGGGTTTTTAGTGTACATATGCAGTCTGTTTTTTCAAAACATGACGTTGCAGTAGTGAAGGAATGTTTTCTCAAATCATGTGCGATGCCTTGCATTCGCAGGTGGCAGAGGCATCTATATAGGGAGCATATATATTGTTGTTTGTCCTGCATTTGAATAGAGATCACCAAAAGTCTCTACTGTTCTCTTTAATAATTACAAAAAAGCATTAGACAATGTTCACAGGTTGGTTTGGTCCCCTTTGGGTTCCGGTTGTTTCTTTCGTGGTGGTTTCATGTTAAGTTTCGTGTGGTTTCATGCCGGTTTCGTGTGATTTCGTGTTGGTTTTGTATAGTTTTTTGTAGCTTGAATGTGATTTCCTGTGGTTTCGTGTTAGTTTCCTGTTGATTTCGTGAGCTTTCCTTTTTTGCTTTTTGTTTTTGTTTTTATTGTTTTGGGGTTTTTGTGGTTTCGTGAAGGTTTCATGCAGTTTTGTGTTGGTTTCGTGTTGCGTTCGCTAGAGCTGACTGGAGATGTGTAGGACGCTAAAGCTGACTGGGGATGTGTATAGTACGCTAGAGCTGACTGGGGATCTGTATAGTACGCTAGAGCTGACAAGGGATCTGCATGGGTCGCTAATACTGAGGGGGATGTGTATAGGTGCTAGATCTGAAGTGCAGCGTGTATGGGTGTAGAGCAAGAGCTGAATGTGTGTGTGTAAAGGGGGCTAAGGTTAAAGGTGTGTGTGTATGTGCGTGTGAAGGGGGTTGAGTATAAGGTGCTAAAGTTCAAATGACGTGCTTTATCAAATGGGGTGTGCTACAGGTGATGGGGTTGATTGTATAGGGTTCTGTGGCTAACGAGGGACATTTCGTACACACAAAAGGACAAAACAAACTCACATGCAGAAATCAGCACAATGTTCTCCGAAAGTGTTCCTTCTGAGTTGGACACTTCCACCGTGTAATTTTGAAAGTCCTCTTTCTTGACATCAGTGATGGATACACTTCCTGTCACTCGAGCACCATCTGTGTTGACCTTACTGTTGTTGAGTGGCCTTGCATTCCGAGTTCTTCTCCACGTGAAGGTTGGCTCAGGGAAACCAATAACAATCAGCTGCAGTGTAACGTTTCCACCTAGCACAGATCTGAACACATATCTGTCCGTTGTGGATCCATATGGCCTTGGAGCACCTGAATTGTGACAGAAATGTATAACACCGAATCCTTGTCTTCAGTCAGATAACTATTTTCAGGAATGTGGTGGGTAATCTAACACTGGACGCTTGGATTTAGTTCCACTCCTGGTTCATGTGACGCTAAGAACATTTGATTTTAGTATTAGTTGTCCTAAATGTGAACACTAGTATGGATGTTGCAAGACGTGGATGTTTTTGAAGTCAATTGAATTCGTTGTGGTGAATATAAGGTGGAAAGCACATGCTTATATCACACTGTATCAAACCAGTGGGTGTGTGACCATAAGGTTTTAATATCACTAACATTAGTGATATTGCCACCACCTTTGAATTTATATTGCAAGTTTTACTATGCTACCACAGAGTATCGTAATGCAGCTCTGTTCTGTACTACCTGTGTAATTACATCGTTGTCATTTGTTTGCATTAATTAACCAAGCATATTTATAATGCAATTAATAATTGCATCACATTTGCTCGTTGTTTGCTGGATTCATACGAATTGTATTTGCCTACAGCCTTTTAGGATGACCTCATACCTGATGTTTCAGAAATCAGACTAAAGTTTTATACTTGCATTTCACTTGCAATGATATGTTTTGTTTCGCAGATTGTCCCAGCATATTCCTTGCAGAACATGTGTATGGTCCTGTTTGAAGACATCCAACATCATCAATGCTCGCTTCCAGTAACTCGCCACTTGTCCCACGTCGTAGGATGGAGGTGATGTTCCTGATCTCTATGACTGAAGCAGGATTACTGCTGATGTGACACTGTAATGTCACGTTGTCGTGTTCCGTCACCCTTCTTCCTCCAGGCGTGACATCAAAAGACATGATCTCTGGTGCATCTAAAACATTACAGCATGTGGATTCAGGGGGTTATGTTTACAACATGTGGATTCTGTGGATTTTCTTCATTCTGCGGACTAGTAATACCTTTCATCTTTAAACAATCTGCCATGTAACTCGTTACGTGACAGAATCATTATTTCATATTGCCCCAGAAGAGTATGGGTATGTTTTTGAAAAGTGCATAACAGTAACATGTTCTATACAAGTTTCTATATTTTGAGTAGGTCGCAGACACTACATATTACACTAACTAGCAGAAAGCAAACAGCGTTCTCAGTGGGTTGAAGTTGGTGTATAATGCTCACAACAAAATAATCCCATGTTACACAATGTCTTGTGTGTTTCAGAACGCATCAGTCACCAGTTGTATCTCAGCACTCAATACAGGTTGGGCGTGAGTATTGTGTCAGTATCAATAGATTGAAAACCTCACTTACGCCGAACCTCTAGTGTTAAATGTTCAGATGACATTTTGCTCAGTTGTACTCCCGAGCAGGATGTGACCTTGTTGGTGGCTGTACAGACATATATTCCAGCGTCATCCTTCTGTATGTCTCTCAGACGAAGAGTCCCATTCTCAGAGATCCTTCCACCTACATCTATCTTTGTCCAAACCACTGACGTCACTTCTGGATAGGCGTCTGCCTTGCAGTGAATAGTCAAATCTCCCGATACATTTACGATGCTCTGAGTCTCGGCAATGTGAACTACGGGCGGGCCTAAGAACAAAATGACATTCGTAATGAGACATCGCGTAATGACCTGAACGTGTCGTAACCACACTAAACGGGTTATGCAGTGGACGTGCAACCTGTCCCAAAACATCTAGGTCTGCCATGATGATTTTTATGGAGGCCGCAAAAATTGAACGATTGATGGTTTTGGCCACTTTTACCAATATTCCAGCAATACCAAGACACGGGAATTGGGAAGGAAATCGAACCTGAGCCTTTCGGCGTAACAAGCAAATGCACTAGCCAAGAGGTTACCCCACCCAAACGTCTGAAACAGCGGCATACACACCTTTATTAGCCACGTGATCGGCGTATGTGTACGTGCACACTAATCTGGTACGTCACACGTCTGTCCTATCGTAACGACTTGAACTGAGATTCTAACGATTTGATTGGGTAGCCGATGACCTCTCAGCTGCGTAATGTAAACATTGCGAACGTTGCCGTGTCGCTGTTTGATGATTAGGTATTATATCCATCGAAAAACATAAAAGCAATCTTTCCACCAGGGATGTTAGCTGAATGATGCAACAGCAAACCAAAGAACAGGGTATTGCGGACTAGTTTACTGTGGAAGGCTGTTCGAGGCGACGACAACGGACATGCATCGTGACGTCGTTTACCGGGGGTGGGGGGGATGGGGGGGGGGCAGACGTAGTGACGTCATTACAATGTGACGTCATGCTAAAGTGTTCTACAGAATATAATTCTTCCGCAATTTCTTTATGAAACCGGTTTCGATTTAAAACCATAAAAATAACAAAAATACGTTATTTTGTCAATTTAATGCGTGTTAGACGAGGGTGATGAATAAAAATACCACACTCGGTCACATTACATACGAAGTATACAAAACTCGTGAAGTGTCCCACACTCGTTTCGTATACTTCGTATGTAATGAGACGTTGTGTAGTATTCTTTATCTATTGCTCACTGCAACTTGAATGAAACATAGCAGTGACTTTTTATTAACGCCGCACGTACAAAGTATACAACGCAGCTCCTATATTCTAACACTATACCTAACCCGCACTGAGCATTCGTTCTTATCAACACATAGGCTGCCTACAACACTGGTATGTACAATCATCAGTGCCCTGGCATTTACGTTGCCGCTGAATCTCAGCTTCAGAAGTCACATGAAAACTCATCTCTTCTGTGAAGCTTTTGTTAACTCAACTGACATTATGTGCGCCTTGGGCTGGATATTTAGCTTGGAAAGGTGCTATATAGATGCTCTACGATCATTATTGTTATCGACAATGCACGCAGAACTCATACATTGCTGATGCTAAGTCTTAGTACTAACATTGCACCTTGAATGTATACATCATTGGTTACCTAGTATTTGCATTGTATCTTGAATGCATACACTATTGGTAATAATTCTGTTTACATTTAACCGTGAAAGTTTGAAACATCCATTGAAAAGGGTGTTATGGTGAGACAGAAAGTTCCACAAGAATAAAACAAGATACTTTGTACTTACTATGAATGTCGACTGTTACATTATCCTCTCCAGGTGGCAATATCCCATTGTGTGCGACACATCTGTACAACCCGGAACTTGACTTGTATACCTTGTGCATAGTGTAGATCTGATCTCTGCCAACAACCTTCCTTCCATGGTACCAGGTAAAGTTATACGGGAACGGGTTTGCTGCTGTGACTGAACAGTTCAAAGATGCATTCTGATTCAGGAAGAAAGTGTATCCAGTGCATGGATGCACAGAGCGTATGTCCAGGGAAGGTGGATCTGAAAGGATACTGAGAGCTATCAGCATACGTATGCAACACATCTCTGTGTCATTCTCACAAATTGTCCTTAAAACGTACCTGGAATATGGAACATGCATGGCTTATTGTCCTTGCCCCTTACTCAACGTACCCAAGTTACCTTCTCTACATCACCTTCGCAGCCTTGCCATTCATGGAACGATTGGCGTCGACTGGGCAGAATTGATAGGCTTGATGGACAAATACACAAGGTTGACACACTCGCTCTTCACTGTGACTGTGGCTCCGAATCCTTCTTGTGACAAGCCTCATTTGCACGTCACGTTACCGTAGTTTCGAATATTGTTCGTTTCCTATATTTTATTTGGTCATTTCCGTTCTCGTGTGCACTTTTAAAAAACTGTTGCAATTACTTGGGCACAGATTTGTTAGATATTACCGTCCATTTCAGACATGTGCCTGCTTGCACGGAGCAATCTTAGTTACAATCAATCTGGTCTCATACTTACTTTACTATGACGTGTGTGACACCATCAGTAGAATGTAATTGTTTTGAGAAGCTTTAGTGGTAGCCTTGATGAACGAATGTTGAGCATTCGTATTGTCAAACAATGCATGCCCTAGGTACACTTGACAACCTTCAGTATTTGACCTGTGATGTACACTCCTCAAACACTGCCATAACGTCCTTTCCATGGCTAAAGGAGCAATGCATGCCCTAGGTACACTTGACAACCTTTAGTATTTGACCTGTGATGTACACTCCTCAAACACTGCCATAACGTCCTCTCCATGGCTAAAGGAGAAATGCATGCCCTAGGTACACTTGACAACCTTTAGTTTTTGACCTGTGATGTACACTCCTCAAACACTGCCATAACGTCCTCTCCGTGGCTAAAGGAGCAATGCATGCCCTAGGTACACTTGACAACCTTCAGTATTTGACCTGTGATGTACACTCCTCAAACACTGCCATAACGCCCTCTCCATGGCTAAAGGAGCAATGCATGCCCTAGGTACACTTGACAACCTTCAGTATTTGACCTGTGATATACACTCCTCAAACACTGCCATAACGCCCTCTCCGTGGCTAAAGGAGCAATGCATGCCCTAGGTACACTTGACAACCTTTAGTATTTGACCTGTGATGTACACTCCTCGAAAACTGCCATAACGTCCTCTCCATGGCTAAAGGAGCAACGCGTCTCACGATGCGTCCTTCAACAGTACCATCACTTGTTGTAGATGTAGCATCACAATAGCAAACTGAATGCTCGTAGTGCGATGTAGACGCTACAGCGACGTGTAACGGTAGTTGTTAGGGGGTCTCTAATAGACAAGCATATAGGTGCACGGTTTTTCTGCAACTTCCAAATTTGTGTGGAATTATGGACAACAATTTAATTTTTTTGGCATGAGAAATGATACTATTTTTGTTTCTGTGTAATACCAAATCAAACCTTTATTCCGTACTGAAGAGACCACAGGCCTATAGTACACAAAACATCCCGAGTGATAATGTTTACATTATCAGATATTATTCTGTTTCCTTCTTTGCAATGATGCATGGTACATAAACATTGATAAGTTCTGAAATATTATACTGTTTGTACATGACAGTAATGAAATAAATGTAATAGCGTTTGGATATCTGTAAAAATGATTTGGTAAATATTTCCTTCTGAGATCGGAGTACAGCGGACAAACAAGAAGGAAGTGGTGACTTCCGTGACTTCATAAACTTTGGGTAGCAGTTAACGTTTTGATCATACTATTAACATGGTGCAAATGCACAATATTTTATAAAGATTCTATGACAGAATATTTTATTGAAATATTGAAATGCTACACGTTCCACATCTTCAGTCTGCCAAGGGTCACAATGATAACGAAGGTCCAAGACCAGTATCTTGTAAGTGTTAACAGATAGAGATAGGCTAATCCAATTTATCGTGTACTTCACTCGTGGTCACACTGATATCGAATGTCCAAGACCAATATCTTGTATGTGTCAGCAGATGCATCATGTCTTTCGCTTGTCAACGCCGTTGTGGTCAAATACGTTATGAAAATCTTTATGTAATTCTGACAGATAGAGTAACTTAACTTCGCAGTAGGTACGTTATCGGTAGTCGAATTAGGCAATAGGATTTAGATACAACAACTTATCAGCAATATTATCAGTAAACCCGATTAGCTATGACAACTGGGAAAGGGTATAAAACAGGGACGACCACAGTCACAAATCATCCTGTGACTGTGGCGTAATAAACTCCTTGTTTATTTACTCAGGTAAGACCCTTTACTTTCTTCTACCTTGGCAAATCGTTACCATTACTGTTCAATGTTTTCTGTAAAACATTTTTTGCTATCGTGACCACATGTTAAGATCCTTGGCAAGGTCGTTATGTTTAGGTGGAACGTGGTCGTTAATATATTTTAGACTGTTTTACTCTCTATTGCTCTGTTCAGGAGCGGCTAGGTACCCTAGTGGTTAATGCGTTTGTTCGTCAAGCTGAAAGCCCAGGTTCGATTCCTCACGTGGGCACAATGTGTTAAGCCCATTGCTGGTGTCCTAAACTATTGCTGAAATATTGTTAAAAGCGCTGTAAAACCCAAATCGCTCCCTGTATTGCTGTTCATGTTTTGTCTGTTTGATAATAGTGGTTTCGTGGCTGTCGTAGAGCTTGTCGTGTATTGTTTAAATTATTGTATTATGAGTAAATACTTTCCCGTGTTGAATGATCCTGGTATAATGTATAGAGTGTGTTCGACACTGTGTATTTCATTATGTACTGCGTAATGTTGTTTTGGATATGCTAGTATTATAAGATGTATGAACGAAAATGTGTTGATGTTATGTGTTAGAAATGTATCTTGATTTATGTAGTATGTGTCGTGTACATCGACGTATGATGATTATGTACTTTGTATATCGGCCTATAATGATAATGTATTTTGACACCTGATTACCGTGTCAATATGTTCTAATAATTATTTGTACCTAATCATGTAAAAATCATCCTGTGACTGTGGAGCAAAAAACTCCTTGTTTATTCACTCAGGTTCTCGTGTTGTGTGTGGGTTGGTATAGTTACACCTCCTAGCTGCCAAGCGAGCTGATTCCCCAAACTCGCGAGTTAACAATACCATGCGTTACCAAACCCCGTTTTAAACATCAATGTTTTAATATTCGTTACCAATTAGTATTTCCATTATTGTCTTAAAATATCATCATTTTGTGACACTGTTTGGGAAATCTATGTGCAGGCATGTTTAGCAATCGTAACCAGTATTTGACAGCCTTAACTTGAGAAAATATGTGCATTGGGAATCTACCACATTCACCGTAAACCATAACACCAGATGTACTTGTCTTAACGCCACGAATTTGTTTACAGACATACAAATTAACTTTTTCTATTACATCGAAATATTGTAAGGCCCAGACTTCAGATCGAAGCAGTAATATTGGGCTTATTTTAACATCAAATATTTTAAAAAGCGACTCGAATACAAGATTTCCTAGAACATTTAACTGCTTGTAGATCGAAACAAAAACCTTCTGGGCTTGTGTGACTGCCTGTTTAGTGTCTATTCCATGACTGGGTTTTGGTGAAGTAAACACCTAAATATTTATAGAACGGTGTTAACGGTCTCCTTAAAAAAAACATGTTTCTTTACCCGATATTTTTCCACTATTTTTAAAAACTACCACTTTCGTCTTATCCATGTTTACACTTAGTTTCCAATCATCGCCATAATTCTCTAATTCATCATTTTCTCTCTGTAGGCCATTAATTGTACTGGAAAATAATATAATATCATCTTCAAATAGAAGCAAAAACAGCTGCGTAATATCGGGGTGTAGTTGGATGCCATTATTGCAGTGTTCGTGAATTTGAGTAGCTAATTCATTTATAAAGAAACTAAACAGAAAAGGACTTAGGATACAGACCTGCCTTACTCCCAAATGGCTTGTAAGCGTTTTCGGGATCTCGTTATTATGTCTTACACATACCTTTATATTTTCATAGATACTGCATAAGAGTTTATTCATTTTCCTGCTCACTCCGTGAATTCGTAAGAGATTCCATAGCTTATTTATATTTACCGAGTCAAATACTGTCGAGAAATCTACAAAAAAGCATGGAATTTGCCACCTTATTTTCTAAAATATTTTTGTACAATTGTTTGGAGAATAAATATATTGTCAACTACCGAGTATCCTTCTTTGAATCCCACTTGCTCTTCATTTATTTTATCCAGAGTAACTGTCCAGAGAACGAGTCTTTTATTAACGATGCAAGTAAATATTTTGCTAAATATACTAAGGAGGGTAATCCCTCTATAATTATTCATACTATTTATATCACCTTGTATGTGAATGGGGACTATTACACCAACTGACCAAGATTGAGGGAAAATACTGCTCTCGAGCATAACATTAAATATTAGTTTCAAGTATGGTATTAATATATCCGCTGAGTTCTCAAAAAATTCAGAAATAGTATATCTATACTAGGGGATATATTGCATTTCAGGTGTTGAATGCTTTCAAATATCTCATCCCTAGTTATGGGTGCATCTAAAATCTGATTTACAAATGGCATAGAATTACTTTCTGGTGCTCTGTGGTAATCGTAGGAGTCGGAGTCCTTATCTGGGGAGGCAAACCGATTTTCAAAATACATATACGATTCCTCAATATGTATACAGTTTCCAGTCTTTTTCGGATTAAAACTTTTTAACTCCAACAAGAACTCACTGATGCTGTCTTCCAAACGTTTTTGCTTAGATTCAAAATATTTTTGTGTGCACGTTGATGAATATTTATACCTAGTTTTGTGGTATTCGTCTGGAGATCTCCTATCCTTATTTTTTCGAAAGTTATTTAATGATTTTTGTGTCAATAACTCCAAAGTACTCAGCAAAATACCAAAATAGTGATCTGGACGTTATAAATGTGATTTCAAAGTATTTTAATGCATTCTTTGTGAATATGCGGATCATGAAATCATTCACCTCGGATACTTTTAATACCAGGATGACCGATTATTTAGACTACATACCAAATGATTCTCCGGACCATATCACGGAGGATTCGGATAATAATGTTGTTTTCAATCTGCAAAGATCTACTAGAGATAACAAAACCTATTATAAATATGAAAAATAGCTGATTTATGCTGCATCCGTGATATTCACACACTTAATGGGAGCTTGTATAAAGCTAATGAGGGATATTTCACACATCTTACTCACAATGGAGGCATCTAAATGTTCAAACACTTGGTGATGTTGAAAGATATTGATATAGCTCAATTAAGACCACGCCTTTTCGCGTAGGTTTTTGTACAGTGTGGACCCAACAAAACATTGATGATGTAGAATTATTTCTTCGAGAATTTTAGATAAGACTATCGTACAACCTCTATCAAGACTGGCACGCCTCCCTGGAATCTTCGTCCAAATGTGAATTGTATCATCAGTATTGTTATGTCTCTACTCAATGTTGAATCAGATGTAACAAATGACATTCCACTGCATTAAATACTAACATATAATGTACGACAAAATAAGAGATCACATAAAAGCACACGTTCCCTTATTTCTTCCGTGGTCTCTTCACACATTATGCCAAACAAAGCTTGAGAAGACATCTGGGAAAAAAGGAACGCCTGGTCTTCCATGTGATCCTTATTATTTTCAAAATTCAGATGTAACAGTTTTAGACTAAAAGCTGAAACTAGAAGACACATCAATGTAACTCATGAAGACAGAATCTGTAGTTACTGTTCAGAGAAAAATAAGACGACTGTGGAAAATGAATACCATGTATTTATGAAGTGTGGAAAATTCTCTCATCTGAGAAAAAATAGTATCTGTCAGCTTGCTTTACAGACTAAGGGGCAACTACTAAATTCATACACTTGATGGGATCTGCAGATGAAGAGGCATTATGCAAACTTGGACTGTGTCTATCTGAAGTAGTCACCATTAAATCATCCTCACAAACTGAAACTTAATGCATGTAGGATGATATGATTGTACTTTAGCATGCATTATGGGTGTAAATCTTCGTACAGAATATATTTATCTGTCTACCTGTATGTCCGTCTACATTCAATTAGTGTTGCTGTTATGACGTCATAAGCTTTTCTAGACGTTCTGCTTACAATGTACGTCCAGATAAAATGTTGCTTTCATGACAGTTGTATCTGAATGTTCTACTTACACTTTGCATTTACTTACACTTACTTACACTGTTGTTTTCACGCTTTGAGGTTTGTCTGAATGTCCTACTTACACAGTACGTCCAGATCGATGGTATTGCTTTGCATCTCTCCCGACTGACACATCCATCTAGATCGGTCTCTCGTCGATACCTTTCTGATGATCAAAGAGTACGTGTGAGAGTGAAACTCATCACGTGAGCACAAAAAGCTGTTGTTGTTGGTGAGCTGAACCCCGGTATCCACATCAACACGGCAGACAGTAGCATAAGTGTCATTTTTCTTGATTTGAAACAAAATCAATCCTGTCTTCCCGCCACCAGTGACATTACAGGAAAACGTAAATGGATGACCGAGAATTGCAGGTGTAGAAGACTCTTCCAAAGTGATGTCACCACCTTCAATAAAATGAATGAGTTAGCCTTATTGCGGATATTGGTGTATCGTATTAGGTGGTCTATGTGATTTCCATGTCACAGAGGTTTGTGAAAGAATCAAAGTCAGCTTACAATGAACACATTGTCATCTATCGCCATCATGATTAGTATCTCATTGTTGTATACATGTTTTATACATGTGCTATACATGTTGTATACATGTTGTATACATGTGCTATACATGTATACATGTTAAATACATGTTGTATACATGTATTAAATCGCGAGTTTGGGGAATTGGCTCGCTTGGCAAGAGGTATGACTATACCAACTCCCACACAACACAACACAACACAACACAACACCTGAGTGAAGCAAAAGTTAGTTTAATACCCGCAGTCACGGGATCATCTGTTACATAGTCATCCGATAATTGTATAGGTACAATTATTATGGAGATCAATCAGCTTTCAAAGAACATAAACATCATACGTAGATTCGTTATACAGACTACAGTAATTACGACACACATTCAAAAGTATACAACGCTATGTCATTGTTTAAAGCTCTACGCATCAAGCATCAGAGGGCGTTTATACAATCTATGTTGTACACAGTTACAAAACTTCAAGTATTCACAACGTAATGCAATAGATAAGATATATACAAGACAGCCACCCCCGCTTTGTGACTGTCATCCGTATTATATACCTATTCCAGGTATCATAGATAATCACGTTTCAGATAAACTCACGATAATGTTGTTATTGTGAACTTCATATCATGTCATATAGATGGACCAAGGCATCGATGGCTAGTCGTGAGTATGCCACGAGGGTATACGTGGCACGCACGTGATTTGACCAGCGTGGAATACAAACAGTCGTAGATACAGATACATGCATTGCGCCTTGGCTCTGTTAGCTTTAGAGATGCTGGACACGGACTAAGTCCGATGCTCGTTATCACCGTGACCCCTTGACAGGTTGAATATTAAGGAACGTCTTCAGTTGATCTGTAAATTTCCAATTTTCAATAACACATATCGTTATAAAACATTGGTAAAATTTTGTCCAATTTTCCCATGTTAATATATGTGCTATACATGTTGCATACATGTCGCATACATGTTGTATACATGCTATATACATGTGTTATACATGTAGTTGGGATTAACCTTATCTTTAACAGGTCATCAACACCACAGATTCAGACCATCCGCCTGTGAGAGCTGTGACAATTTACACTTATCAGAGCGTTGCACAACGTCCGTGGTTAAAAGACTACCGGTGGAAATATCTTGTGGAGGCAGCGGTGACTGTCGTTTATGTGGTTGACACTTTGTACTGGCCATTAGATTCCTGATATTTAGGATTTTCCCCGACTTTGTACTTCACTTCGAAAGTGTAATCAAATCAAAGTAAAAGGAATATCCTTAACGGCTGCTCCTATTATCAGTTCAGATTAGGGTTCCGTGCATGTCTTCGCTCTAATTTGTAAAGAGAATAGCGAGTGTAACTGGGGGTGTACTCGAGGGAATAGTGTGTGGTGTATCCAAAAGAATAGCTACTGTAGCTGGGGTTATATCGGGTGTAGCTGGAGAACAGCGGGTGTAGCTGGGGGTATATCGGGTGTAGTGAGTGGAGCCGGGAGAATAGTGAGTGTACCCGAGAGAATAGTGAGTGGAGCCGAGAGAATAGTGAGTGTACCCGAGAGAATAGTGAGTGGAGCCGGGAGAATAGTGAGTGTACCCGAGAGAATAGTGAGTGGAGCCGAGAGAATAGTGAGTGTACCCGAGAGAATAGTGAGTGGAGCCGGGAGAATAGTGAGTGGAGCCGGGAGAATAGAGAGTGTACCCGAGAGAATAGTGAGTGGAGCCGGGAGAATAGTGAGTGGAGCCGGGAGAATACAGAGTGTAGCCGAGAGAATAGTGAGTGTACCCGAGAAAATAGTGAGTGGAGCCGGGAGAATAGAGAGTGTACCCGAGAGAATAGTGAGTGGAGCCGGGAGAATAGTGAGTGGAGCCGGGAGAATAGTGAGTGTACCCGAGAGAATAGTGAGTGGAGCCGGGAGAATAGTGAGTGTACCCGAGAAAATAGTGAGTGGAGCCGAGAGAATAGTGAGTGGAGCCGAGAGAATAGTGAGTGGAGCCGGGAGAATAGTGAGTGGAGCCGAGAGAATAGAGAGTGTAGCCGAGAGAATAGTGAGTGGAGCCGGGAGAATAGTGAGTGGAGCCGGGAGAATACAGAGTGTAGCCGAGAGAATAGTGAGTGTACCCGAGAGAATAGTGAGTGGAGCCGGGAGAATAGAGAGTGTACCCGAGAGAATAGTGAGTGGAGCCGGGAGAATAGTGAGTGGAGCCGGGAGAATAGTGAGTGTACCCGAGAGAATAGTGAGTGGAGCCGGGAGAATAGTGAGTGGAGCCGGGAGAATAAAGAGTGTAGTCGAGAGAATAGTGAGTGTACCCGAGAGAATAGTGAGTGGAGCCGGGAGAATAGTGAGTGGAGCCGGGAGAATAGTGAGTGGAGCCGGGAGAATAGTGAGTGGAGCTGGGCATTATCAACACATCTGAAAACATAAAATATGTGTGTAATTTTGCATACTAATCAAACCATAGACTATCTCAGCATTGTGTCTGGTTGTTGTTACTACTTAAGCCCACTCGCCATTGGCTTCATCATTAGTGCTCTGTACTGGCCTCTTCCAATTATGTACCACTTGTTCACTCTATCACATTTGTTGTTAATGCTATCACTGTTGTTAATGTTAATCAGCTGTTTGTCACAACAAACCATGTATATAAGCTTCTTTCTGTTTGGTTGTATTCACATTTTGCTTGAAAACGTTGTAAGAATCTGCATCGAAACGTCGCTCAACGTAATATACACGAAGTTGTAATCCATAAAGCTGTAGGTTTCATTTTTGACTCACCAACTTCTAGAATGCCCATTAAACAAGCAACATGGAGATAGTCGATATCTAAACGCTTGTAAATTACAATTTACACGTCATGTCACATGAAATTGATGACCTCATTCCATCCAACGTAAACTTTTCACAGAGGCACATACAATCTAAGGATCACCTCTAGGTATCAACAGCCCCTGCATACCACCAGATTTTCTCTGCCCTCTCAAGAGAGAGAGCGCCAGATCTTTCACAATGTTTCCATAACTCATTTACTCAGACTAAACATATTTCACAATGTTCTAGCTGTGTATCCGCGTCCTTTTAATGCAATTCGTATACTTTGTGATAGACTAAGTGCAATTTTAATGATTTGCTTGATTATCTCCCCTGGTAAAAACAAAGTGCTACATGACCTTGCGATTCGGTGACCACATGGCCTTTAAGTGACTGGTCGTCGAAGATCTGACCATACAAAACAGGAATATTCCAGGTAACAGAATTTCAGGAACTGGGCTCTTGGTTTTGTCGCTTGATTGTTAGTAATGTTCTTTGACCGTTGGCTTTACTCATAGCTGTTACCAATGTAACATTCGTTTCATCGTTCTATGGATTTCGATATTACGATTCGATTATTTATTGTAAGTGATGTCATGAATCTACTAAACTGTAGTGGTTCTTGCACATCGATGTAGTCACTGGATTGAAAGAAATTATCACAATTATTTCATTCTCTACTTACCGCTAACAGTACAGTATTTTCTACCTACATGATTTACACCCTCAGTGTAAACAGTAGCCATGAGTGAGGGAATTAATACTTAAGGCCACACCTGAACTCTCTGTCATCAGGCGGTGTAGAGGGGAGAATAACGGATATAGCCAGGACAAACCACGCGATAAGGTGAAACACCTATATGCTTGATTATTCTCACGAACGGCATGTGCGTGTTTCCTATGGAAGCCTCTTACAGACCATTCTTATTGAGGCCTCATGAATATTTATATCTCTACCAAAACGAGGCTAAATTGCCCACTAGTCCAGGAAAATCGCGGAGAAATGGGAAAAGGCTACAGATACTTTTCTGAAGCATATCCAGGGATTGAAGGGCGAGTAATTACTGCCCTTCACAACACATCGCGATGAGTCATATGGCCTAGATTAATGTTTACGATGTTGCGCAGCAAATATGAGGGGAAACTGCTCTAAAGTCACATTACTACCAAGGGAACTCATTCTGTGAACAAAGCAAACGACTCAACGTACTTCGTGACCTAGATTCGAATAATCCACTTCCACATGGGAGTGGTGTTGCTATTTCTTGAGCTGGGTAATCGAGACCAAACAAAGTTGTATTATTCATGCGATAAAATTATTTGTTTGGTCTTTTTTCTGTTTAAGATGTTTTGTCCTATCGAATCTGTTTTATCGATACGGGGTATTTATTCATACATGTATTTTCAATTGTACCCACAGGTGATGACGATGTGGGCATATCATAACACGTATAACGGCATGCATGTTACACTAGAAGGGGACAAACCGATCGCCACATCATCCCAATATCTATACAGTGCGGTGACTACATTCTAGGGGCGGACGCAGGCTTTTGGAAAAGGCATGGGTAGGTAGGGGGTTGCACACTAATATAGCAGTCAACGACATTATCAAAAAATGCATGCTAACGCTAAACTCACAAGCAGTGTCTCACTCAGTCATGTCCCTGTTATATACAATGACTCTCAGCCTTCTCACGTGGAACATACATGGTGCTATAAATAATGCAACTCCTAATTCCGAGGACATATCTGACGTTCAGGAACATCGGCTTACGTAAGATTGTGAGTATGAATTTAATTATAAATTTAATAAATACCTTGTCAGAGTTTTCTGCTGTTACCTATTAGCGTATTTCACAATCACTTTCTACAAAATGTTGTGGTGGTACTGCAATTCCATGTAATGTTAACTCCACGTCGAGTACAAAGGCGCGATACACCAACTGACAATTCTCTGCAGGTGCTGCTAGACAGGGTTATCACCAACGTTTTACACTCAGCGTATATGCCACTATAGGTGATACTATCATATCAGGCCACTTACATTCTTACATCCATCGATTTAAGATGATGAATTACTCCAAACTGTAATGTGTCATAGACACAGGATTTATGTAATACAAGTTCTGAAGCAAAGATAACGTTAATACCTCTCTCATTGACTATACTCTCGTACGACCGCCCACTGTAGCTTACACGACCAATGCCACTACAATATAGGCCTTGTGTACCCAGTGTATGCATCAGACACCACCCAATATACATACACGACAAGCGGCAAAGTGTCACTCAGCAGTCGAAGTACCCTTGGTAATGTATACGTAAGAGACCGAGACACCTGCCTCATCCATCTCTCACACCTCATTGAGCCCAACCTGTTAAAAAGACTTTAACGCACAGGTAAGTGAAGGTCATATGAATGCTAGCTCCCGATGCATCCCTCTAAGTGTATATAGATTACACGTGAAGCCCTATTGGAAAAACGATGAATCACCTGGATCCCACCATAACAAGTGGCAAGCTGACAACAGGCTCAGGAACATAACTCGAAACTATTCAAATCCTGTAAAAATGCTACACCCAAAATCAAAAGGAAAACAGTGTGAAGAATTATGTCCAGAAGAAGAACAAATATACGACGCCAATAGTAGCTGAGGCATAAAGGTCCAGTCACTGAAAAACAGTTCACATTGTATGAACAGGGTGAGAGTGATATTCACGTGCTTTAACTTTGCTTTAAATAGTGCTTCCTTTTGTTTAATGTTAGTGATACGTTGTAAATAAAGTATTTGTCTTTATATGATCTTTGGATGCAACTCTGGCGTACATTCATTCATTCATTCATTCATTTATTCATTCATTCATTCATTCATTCATTCGGGGCGTTGTGGTAGCCCAGTGGTTAAAGCGTTCGCTCGTCACACCGAAGACCCGGGTTTGATTCCCCACATGGGTACAGTATGTGACGCCCATGTTCTGGTGTCTCCCGCCGTGATATTGCTGGAATATTGCTAAAAGCGACATATACTCATTCATTCACTCACTCACTCACTCATCCATTCATGCATTCATTCATTCTTCGGTGGAAAGGTTGGCCAGTTTGGAGAAAGCAGTATTTATACAAACCCCTCCTTAATCCCACCATGAGGTCTGCAGTACCGTGTTACGGTAGTGTTGTTTTACATATAAATAAAGAATGTAGGTCATGTGTTACGTTAGGGGTTCATGTTGTCTATCACTCGATGACTAAATTTAGTAAGGAGATACCATACTACTGAGTTAATGTTTGTTCTTAAAGTTACTGCGCTGCATGTTAAAGTTAAAGCGTAATGTGTTACTCTCTACAGCTATGATCTGTCTTGTACCTGTGGGACCATGTGGTCTGGGTGTCGCACAAGCACTGGCTGTGCTGCAAGGTGTGGCTACTGCAGTCCTGGTTTATATCTACCTCGTTTCTACATCAAGACAGACATATTGATAGACTTGTCATCTGTCATGGAAGGAAAGAATCAAGAAGAATAGTTATTTCCATTTGTGTGTGTATGCTCTATTTGTCGGTTACATGGGCGCGCGTGTTGCTATTGGTTCCCAGATAAAGCTGTAACAATTGTAGTAGCATATCTACAACTGCCTACATCTATATGAGAGCAACTGACGGCAACACAACAATTCGGCATGTCTTTGGTGACGTCGAGAAATCAGCAAAATGACGAGCTTCCTACACATTTTCCGTACACCAAACTGAAAATCGTTCCTTCTATGACGTCAGTGCAGGGCGCTGGCGACAGGGTTACGTAACCTGTCTGTGGTTTCGTTTGCGGGCGAGAGAGAAGCAGACGGCTTTTTAGCAACTTTTAAGCTCTTGGTATTAATTAACCACAAGTTCTTTTTAAAAAGGAATGGTGTTCCGTTTATGACTAACCAGAAATCGTTCATATGTAGTGGTAAAAAGAGCACCTAAAATTGAGTTCAGTTGGAATATGGCATGTGTGTCACTGTGATTATTTAATGAGGGAATCTGAACGGAAGATAGAATGTCGGTGGTTAACACAAGACGTCAAAAGATGAAACACGCTGTGCCCCTCAAAGTCATTTACATATATTACGGTTGAAGGGTGAACGGTTTTGTTAGATGGTCACAAATAAACGCTTCCGATCCAGTCACGAGCAAGTTGTGCAGAAACTGACATGTCTCAAGATGAGACGCAGTCGAGAAATCTTTGCGTCATCTGATTTGTCCTTTAACAGTACACACAAATGTAAAAATGTAAAATGTAAATGTAAAACCCCACGTCAAACCAAACATCAAACAATACCACATAAATAATAAACAGCACATGAAGAAGAATGACGACCGAATCAATCATAATCAGTTAACTGATATTGTAACAAAGTTGTACACACTTAACTTGTGGCTGCTGGTTACTTCAAATATACTCACATAGAACAAGATGGCCCCTAAACGTCATCAACACAAGCACCTGCAACATTTCCCTCGTCGGCATGATCCGATAGCAGTGGAACAGAATGAACCAGAATGGAAATTCATACTCGTATGCGTCAACTGTATTCAAATCCCAGTGAAACAACTGTAACAGGAGAGCACATTGCATTCCAAGCTGGGATCGTCAGGCACTCACGATGGCCTGACATCATATGCTTGTTTCCGTACTTGCAGCCAAGTCACACAACATCCGTGTATGATCCATATCTGTTCCACTGCAATAAGCAGATTCACAAGCAGTGCGTTGTGGCAAGTCAGTGAATGTAATTAAGTGTTTATCGTCCAGTATGGGGTCAGTTAATTTGGCATGTAAATTACTTAGAGATAGGAAAATCTACTTCTTGACAATTTGACAAGTCATGTTATGTGGTCCTGATGTGGATTATATAAATGTATCTAGAGTCAGCTGGGTTAAACACAACATACCAGGAAACTGTAATAATGAGTTCGAGTGACGATTCGCTCGATTATGTTGCTTGATGTGTCAACACAACACACGATTTTCACGTGGCAGATGACTCGAATGCCAAAGTTTAACACTGGTACCCAACTGGGCTTACCAACGTTATATCCCAGGCGGGGTCACAACACGTAACCAACTACTACAGTATTTCAAAATGACGCGAGTATGACTCGAACCGTCATCCGGGCATGACGTGTAGTCAATGAATTAGTTCAACGCCCTATAGCATACGTAGACTGATATAATACCAAAACAACCGTAGAAACAATTGTAGTCAAACACCGCAGATTATAATATAGAACGCCATTACAACGCCAAAGGCAAGAAATGAGACAGCGATTTCAGTATTTTGTTTTATTCGTTGAAACAGAGACGTGTGCACACAAGGGGAAGATTGTTCCGCGTAGATCGACGCTGACGGTCACTGGCGGATTTGAAGGCGCCGTTGATCTTGATTCGTGAAAACTGACTGCCATTGGCGAGAATTCGCTTGAGCCATTCGGGTTTCGTGTCAGCCGATGGTGACAGACATTTCCGGAGTTACGTGTCAGTCGACGTTGATGGCCTCTGACGGGGACTAGTATTACCCGACGTTGACGCCCGTCGACATTGGCTACTAATGATTTGTACCCGTGCTTCAAACAATTCAAAACTAACATTCCTTCAAGTGTGTGTGCATGTACATTTCATAAAATTTATACATCATTTTCATTGGTATATATAAGTTTTTTTTATGAGTGTGTTACTCATAAGGTTGAATTAAATCGTTGTTTATTAACATGTTCATATGAAAGATTCCACTAGTAATCCCAGTATTGAATATGGTACATCACAGGAACTAAAGCACATGTTGCAGTAATGGCTACATGTGATCTTCTAACACATATGTAAAGGCTAAACGTAGACACTTAAAATAGTTCAATGAAATAATATCTGAATGGTACGCAAAATATTCATCATAGTAGTGAACGTGTACTCGGAAAGATAGGGCGATGGTGTTTAATCTTTTCCGACCGACTTTCACCGCAAAGAAAATACCTAATATGTACAACAATGTCTGGCAGGACTACCGATGACTGATTTCTTGTACAAAATGGTCGCCGACAATGTTACACAGGATTTTGAGAGGACTCTTCCCTTAATTGATTCAGGGATCGTGTGTATATAAATATGCCATGTAAGTAATGATAATGATTCTGACTATCTGTGTATTCTATTGCATTGTTGTGTATTGTGGTTTTTGATCGTTTTCATTGTAAATAAGAGAAGAAGTCAGACATGCTGATAACTTTTCATTTTGCGTCAGTCCTGGCGTCACGCTGCACGGAAACGTCTAATTATCAAATCATGGCATGGTATTAGTTTACTATTTGTGGGCTACCCGTCAGTCCTGGCGTCACGCTGCACGGAAACGTCTAATTATCAAATCATGGCATGGTATTAGTTTACTATTTGTGGGCTACCCGTCAGTCCTGGCGTCACGCTGCACGGAAACGTCTAATTATCAAATCATGGCATGGTATTAGTTTACTATTTGTGGGCTACCCGTCAGTCCTGGCGTCACGCTGCACGGAAACTTCTAATTATCAAATCATGGCATGGTATTAGTTTACTATTTGTGGGCTACCCGTCAGTCCTGGCGTCACGCTGCACGGAAACGTCTAATTATCAAATCATGGCATGGTATTAGTTTACTATTTGTGGGCTACCATACTCTTCCCCTGCATATTGTAAACGTATTGAACCATAGTAAGCAATTACTAGATGGCTGGATGTCGGAAAAGTTCCGAAAATGTTAGGTAGTGTTAAATTGGATTTTTTCTTTGTTATTACTTTAAATTTCAAACAAGGCAATCTTTCGAGCACAGCGTTCGTTTGCACACCCAATACCTTTCGTTTCGTTTTATCAAGATAGTTGGTATTGTTGCCAAAGATCATTTGTAATCTGATTCCAAAATGTATGGGGAATTCAGGGATGCATTTGTGACAGCTGACTGTGAAAATTGCGTGATGTAACTGGCGTCTCAATACCGGCCTTCGCGAAACGTGACTTTTTGAGCACTACCCAATTAAATTATGGCGGAAATCGCAATTGAGCGTTCGTGTGAGTGTATTTTCGAAAACATCCTAACTGATTATGAGTTCATCGGCGACGTTTCAGAACGGTAGAGTGATATTAGTGATGGCTATTTCACGTAGCACCCCACCCCTAGGCCCTCGTCACCAGTGACCAATGTCGTCCTTTCACCGCCAACATGTTTAGCTCATTATCTTTACAATGCTTCGTATACATAACATTATCTCTCGACATTTCTTTGTACATTGGCATGCATCAGTTCGTGTGCTACTTTAAGATCACTAGCACTGTTTGAGATGAGACCGTCCTTCATGACATAGGATGAACGGCTTTGATTTCCTGGAGATTTAAACGGTCCTCCACGAGTAAGCCACTGGTAGCCTACATAGCACAACTCAACCAATGACGTCACGACCAGCTGATGACCAAACACTGTCCTCTTCGTACGTAACAATATTACCCGGGATGTCAAACACCTGTATGGGTGTATTAAACAGTACTATCTTCCACGACTGAATAATAACTGTTAGCATTTGACGAAGGTGACGCTGGTGATGTTACCGATGTTGATGATGTTGTTTGGTTGTTGATATTGATGTTCAAGTATGCGGTCTGGACAGGGGTCAGAGAGCAGTATGCATTCTCCTCCACGGTTACTTCTGAAATTGAAGAAGTCATTTAATCTTGAGGCTATTTAATATCCAGTCAGCGATATTAAACTTACGTTGTACTTCTCTGAAGTGCACTATGCAATATTCAGGCATTATGGCCGCAGTCTGTAAATGTCTGAACCAGACAGTCAAGTGATCAACAGCATGAGCATCGATCTATTCAACTGGGATACGATAACATGTGTCACCTGCTGCCACCCAGCGAGCCATTAGACGCCTCTAACGACAAGCATGGGTAATTGAAGTCCAGTTCTAACCCAGATCTTCACGGCAAACGACGGTAGAGGTTACTAGCGTCCTCTGCCAACTCGTTGTCTGTCTCAAACTGTTTGACGAACGTAGTAATATTCTCTAAATGTGAACTTAGATATTCTAAGTTTTTTTGGGGTGTGTGATCTTTCATATGCAAAATGATATATTTCGTATACATCAAACTGGGTTCCACGCATCCCTTGTTGTCCCAACATAGTGGAGCACTCGTTACCTCTGGTGGTAGTTTCGTAGTGGCCCTCAGGTTCATTTTCGGTCAAGGTCAAGGTCTGGGTCTGACTTTTACACTTTGTCCCTGAAATGTACAAACGTGCTTTAGCCCAGGTCCACGTTTCATAAAGCTGTCGTAGTGTTACGCAGGATCTATGTTAGCTTATAGGAGTTACGATGATCTTAGCTTTACGTATAGGAGTTACGATGATCTTAGCTTTACGTATAGGAGTTACGATGATCTTAGCTTTACGTATAGGAGTTACGATGATCTTAGCTTTACGATCGTTTAGTGGATCAGAACTCGACTTGCTCAGTCGTGCCTGTCTTGCTTACTTTATTGGGGATTGTAGCCACTACTACTACTACTACTACTACTACTACTACTACTACTACTACTACTACTACTACTATAACTACTACTACTGCTGCTACTGCTACAACTACTACTAACTCTTTCTACTAGATACTACTACTACTACTACTACTACTACTACTACAAGTTACTACTACTGCTGCTATTACTACCAGTCCGACTAGTACTGTTATTACGGCTACGTATAATCCTGCTACTGACACCACTTCAGCTACTACTGTTTGTCGTGAAACACTTACATGCAACCACCACTGCCGTGTACAATGTCGCTGTCAGAAGTGCTGACGTCACACACGCAATGACCACAACATAGACATGCACGCCTGAAGGATTCTCTGTGAACATAGTCAGTATGAGAGTTGTCAACACACTGCCACGACACAGGCTATATATTCATATTTGGGAAAGCAGTGGTTAAGCCATCTACTATATCACATGTTCTATTTGTTGATGAAACAGGTAGAGGCCAGGTGTTACAACCAATGCAGATGACTTTCTTTTATCCAGTGCTGAATGGGTACCCGGTAGGATTTGATCGTTATGTGACTGTTAACCCACAGTGCAACAGGTGTCCATTAAACAGGATGTGTTGCAATTTTAACATGTAGATTTGACACGTGATAGCAATGTTAATACAGTAAAGGAGAGGATATTGCTACTTGCGTGCAGCTGGCAAGTCATCTGGTGGCGGGCGAGACGTAGACACAGCAGATGAACCTGGAACACACATATCCACACATAACATCAAGTAAATGACTAGGTTCACGTTTTAATCATTTCTAATATTGTAATCTGAGAAATAATTCATATACGTGGCAAAGCAATCCCTGTCTTATTGTCTGTCTCACTGAAAGTCGTCATGTCCCCCACCCACGCCTTCACAAATGTCTCTCCGCTTCTCCGTCTGTCAGCCGTCATGTCTCTCAGCATCTAGTTCACAATGTCTCTCAGTCTCGCTGTTAGTCGTCCTGTCTCCTACTAAAATTCTACTTCACCGTGTCTGCCCGTCTCAATGCCAAATGTCATGTTTCCCAGTCTCTTCTTCACAGTGCTTTTCGGCCTCTTTGCCTCGCTGGCAGTCGTCTTCTTTCCCAAACTCCAATTCACAATGTCTCTCTGCCTCTCTGTCTCTCTGTCGGACGTCATACCCCTTCCTCTCCTTCGGTGTCTCTTCGTCTCACAGCCACCCACCATGTCTGTCCGCCAGTCGACATGTCCGTTTTTCTCCTTCACAGTGTCTCTCACTGCCAGCCGCTATGTAATGTGCCTGTCGTCATGAACACCTTCAAAAGTGACTGTTCACACCGGGTTCACACAAAGCACCTGTTCACACCGGATTAACACAAAGTACCTGTTCACCCCGGGTCAACACATCGTACTTACCGGAACTCTGTACATCCTTGTCGTCATCTTCGTCTGGAAGGATGTCAACAGTTTTAGATCCACAATCCTCTGCAATATTCCAGCACCAATCACATCATTTCCTCTCAAACAGGCACCGTGTCCAAGTAAAGACAATTAGCAGATTTATCATGAAAGTAATTCATCTAACAGTATTCCTGCTGTTCAGTTACGAGTAACAACATAAACGTCTTTGTGCCAATCATGTGCTTTACTGCAAAGTGCAATGGCTGTTTGTTGTTGTTTTTTTTTTAAAAAAATCAGCTGTAGTTTCCTTTACTGTTTTGTGTTCTTCGTTTTACTTTCTTTTGGATCTTGACATTATAATTTCACGTATATACCAAGCCGTGGTGTAAAAGGTCAAGGCTGAAGTAGGTGTGAAATGTTTATCAGTGTTCAGTCTATCATGACCTTGAAGTATCCTATCCTGAACGGCAAAAGAAACACAACTCTGTTTTTCGTCAAGTTTTTAAATAGAAAAACTATGTATCACTATTGCTTATACACACTTGTCAGCGACATTTCTGGATACTTGTCAGCGATATGTCTCGATACTTGTCAGTGATGTGTCACCCACACCGCTAATCTAAACATGGCCACCTGGGCAGATCATGCCAGTGGAGACTGTTGGCTTACCATGCCAGTGAAAACTGCTGACCTGTCAGAAATGTAGCAGGCTAGGCAAATTATTGTTATTCATGTGCATATGAAAGCAAGGAAGTGAGTCGAGTAGAGGCAGAGACGGCAGACAGCCGTGTACAGACCAGCAGCAGAAGGAAACGAGGGACTTACAGGGTCTGACTGACCAGCCATTACAGCCATCTGGTGCCCAAGTGTCAACCTTACCTCGTCTCCTTCCCTTGTAGCCTATGCCGGACTCTACAAACTGTATAGTAAGTGCTCGCCCTATCTCACAACTGTACCTAAGAAATAAACCTGTCATTCTTTGTACGACGCTTCGCCTCGTGTTGTCGCAAGTCCCGTTAATTTTTTTCGAAACTTGCGTTTCTTTTGCTGTTCAGTATATGTTACTGCCAAGAGAAACAAAGAAACTGGCAGTATCACGTCAGACGATGGTTGGACCAGACATAGTACAGATGAATGACTTTGTGTGCTGGCGATTAGGTGCCTGCCTCCGAGATCATGACTTCGAATCCTGGATGGGAGTCAATCCAACAGTTCTTGAAAAATGGCTTATGGTAAGTAAGATTCAATGACAGTGAGACATATACTGTCGTGTGGCAGGGACATGGGGTAACTCATACTCACCCATTTTCACCTGGATCTGCTTCCCTTGACAATATGAATGACTCGTGTTGATATTGCACACATACGTTGTGAAGTCATCACAAGTCGGACTCGGAATGATCACTTCCATTTTGATGGGGTACACTCCAAAAACGAACACCTTGCTGTTTACAGACACAGACTTGCGGCGTCTCACGGTCGCTATGTTAATCGGTCCAGATGGCGTCCTCTTCTGAATGTACATGACGCCACTGTCGTACCGGTGCCGCAGCGACCAAGTTGTTAGTCCTTGACATTGTAAGACGAGCTGGCGATATTGTCCAGGAACGCCCACAGTGTGGAAGGATATTCCTTTGATGCAATCTGCAGGTATATGGACGGATGGTTGATGGATGGTGGATAGATGGACAGATGGGAAGAGGACGGGTGGCTGGCAGGATGGAAAGACTGATGGATGGAGAGAGTGTTTGGGGTGTTTTGATGGAGAGTGATTGATTGAGAGATAGGATTTGTAACAGTGCGTGCAGAAATATAATGATAGATATGTAGGTTCTTGAGAGGCATTTAGAAGTCGGTATTCTAATATACGACAAAATGTTAATATGAATTTCAACTTCTTCTTTATTGTTTTCACGACGTTTCTGTGCTATTCCTTGCCCCTTCGTCAGCTGGATGCTAACTAACAGTTAAACAGGATATGATGCTGTAACAGTGGATTAGGGGGTGATTGGTGAAGTCTTGCATCTAACTGATTTCCCAGCAACCACTCTGCTGGTACAGAAAGTTGGATGACAACTGTGCATCGAGTTCACAATGGAAATAGAAAATCAGAAACTACCGTTCCTAGATGTGTCCTCGCACTCCCCCAACAACTTTACCTTCTCCGTCTACAGAAAACCCACCCACACCGACTAGTATATTCATTACCTCGCCAACCATCACCCCCAAACGTGCATTTGTCTCCACCCTAACCAGACGAGCCGAATCCATCTGCGATTCTGATCATCTCCAAACTGTCATAGACCATCTGAGAATTACATTCATCAACCTCAACGGCTATCCGAAACAACTTGTAGACAGGACCATATCATCAACCCTGCAACAGCAAGAAGAACGCCAACCAAAAGTTGAACTAGTCTCCAGTTAGAATGACAATTCCCAACTAAGGTCAGATTAGTCACCACATCAGTCGACTGCTCAAGAAAACTGCCGGTATAGATGTGACCTTCAAGTCTGACAAAACACTGAAGGCCATTCTGAAGGCCAGTGGCAGATGTACACCAACCAAGACCACTCACAAGTCCAGGGGCTGCATCTACAAGCTTATGTGTGACTGTGGCCTTAGCTATGTAGGAGAGATATCTCGCCCCATTGATATTAGGCTGAAAGAGCACAGCACCTCAGTAGAGAAATTAGATCTATAGTCAGCCCATTCTGAACATATTGTGAACACTCCATCACATTCCATTGACTGGCAAGCAACAACCATCATAGCAACGAGCATCCATGATTGGCGACGACGCAAAATTTCAGAAGCTGTCAACATCAAGAGATTAGCCCCACAGATGAACAGAGACCAAGGGGTTTACCTACCCAATCCCTGGGAAATTAATTAGACGCTTGGGAAATCAAATAGTTGCAAGGCTTCACCAATCACCCCCTAATCCACTGTTACCCACCCTTAGAAGAAGAAGCTGACATCCGTAACATTTTGTCGTATATGATAGATATGTAGTCCAGATCTGAAATTTTCATTACATGCCTGAATCAATTCAACTTTTCCATGTCAAATCTGATCTATTATTGCGGGGTTTTCTTATTTTGGGGTGTGTGAAAAACGCAGGTTTCTGGGTTAACGCAATCACTGGAATAACGGATGTATTACGTCTATAAGTCGTCACAATAATTTCGACAAAGACAGAAATCATGCGCTTGAAATGCAAGATGTTCTTGGAAAGAAATGACAGTGAAGAGAACAAGATGGCTCAACCACTGCTTTCCCAAATATGAATATATAGCCTGTGTCGTGGCAGTGTGTTGACAACTCTCATTCTGACTCGAATCGACAATCATAGCGTTACTGGAATACATGGATGCCACTGTACACAGACCTGGATGGGTGCAATGGTTCCAGGCACGTGTACACCAACAATTCGTATGCGTGGGAATCCAGTCTACAACTGTGAAGAGAAAGACGTTACCAAACCAAAATGCTGCGCTATTTGTTTCATCTCAAGTGGCCTGGATTAAATTGACGCTGCCCTCAGTTGTGACCCACACTGCACAATACACAAGTGGAATCACCCCACATGTGTCATGTCCAGAGTAATTCACCATTAACCATACCAAACGAACTACTATTTTCATAAAAGCTGGACGTGACGTCCATTAAAACTATCCTTGTGCTTAGAGGATTGTCAGCGAAATGCCCATTCAGATTTTGTTTGATTATTACAGGCATGTGAGAGGCATTCACTCGAACATAATCAATGAAACCCCCTCAAACGGTACCTGCTCACAAACATTCCCAAACATGCGGACAAACATAACAAACAAACATAATTGTGCTGCTAGAAATGTATATGTGTCAGGTATATCATTATACTTCATTAACACCACGACTAAATATATGCTTAAGCACCGCTAATCAGCGAATCCAGATAAAACTAACAGACGCAACTCTGAACGCATCTTAGACCAATGAACGCCCTGTGTAAGTCGGTCTTCCAGGTGACCTGTCCCGAGGAAATATGAACATGTCCACAACCTTCATGCCTGTCGTATGCCTGGATAGTGACCTGGTTCAATGCTTATCAGAGCACCTGACGTCTTTCATCTTTGTTCATTATATCAATCACTGGTTTGTCTGGTCGGTCAGGTTATTTTGGTTCAGGAGTATTGTTGTATATGGCAGTAATTACCAAAACAAAGAAACGTACTTACTCCTGAAGTATCCGGACACAGGCCAAACCAAAATTGAACTTGAGAGAAAGAGCAGCACACCGTTGTCCCTCATCGTGTCGACTGTAGGCTTGACTATCAGTGCACTACACTGACTAATGTCCATCTGATCTGCTGATACATTCACCTCACATCCGATCATCTTTCAAGGGGATTTCCGCTGATGTCTCAGCCGTGTCGTGCAGTCTAACAATGACAGTCGCAGCGTGCTCCCCCAGATAACATTGTCATCAAAGGTCAATAGAGTGAACGTTGTTTGATGCCGCTGGTACAAATATTCAGTTTAAGTCAACTTTGGGTCAGTTAAACTCAGGGTATGAAAACTTATGTTAAACTCAGGGTATGAGTGTGTGGGTGTGGGTGCGTGTATGTGTGTGAGTGTGTGTGTTTAGTGGGGAATTGGTTGATGCACGTCTTCGTATCATTCGTCATGTCAGTCAACGGATTGTCTGGTCCGACATATAGCTGGAATATCAGACTAACCAAACTTTACAACTGAAAAGTGTAATGGTGGTTCCAATTTGCGTATTTCGCGTTTACTGAGTACCTTAACATAAAGAAACATAATATGAGAACGTACATGATGAAACACTTGTGAATACACTGAATTCAATTTCGTCCAGAAGGTACATTAATTTGCTTGGTTGTCGAAATTTGAACAATTCACTGTACAACCTTGTGTTCTTGAAAGGCGTGTCAGAATCGGGGATCATGGGTTTGAATCCCAGCATAATGATCTTTCTTGGTTTGTCTGAACCAAACCAGTCCTAGTGTGTTTCACGTGAATGTGTAAAATCACGTAGGGTCTCTTTACCACATCAAGTTGACTCGTGGTTATACACCTGGAGTTCAGATAAATGAGGCGTTTTATCCCTGATAACATCGCCATGCAATATCAGATGAAATAGGGACATGTGGGATAGCCTGGTGGTTAGGCATTGGCTCGTCACACTGTAGATCCTGTGTCGATTCCCCACATGGACAGAACGTATAAAACCAATCTCTGGTGCCCCACGCAATGATATTGCTGGCATATTGGAAAAACTAAACTCACTCATTCACATGAAATATCTATAAAGGGCTCGTAAGTAGGTCACAGTATAGTTGGCAGAAAATGTTTCAGGACTGTGTTTGGTAACTTTACTTTAAAAGTGCTATACGTTTCCAGTTTGGTATGAGGCATTATAATTCTTCGACCATTGAGGATCTTAATTGTCATAATTTATCACTCGATAATAAGAAAGTTGCCTATGAGAGCAATGCCCACATCCAATTTGTCGGCTGACGCAAAAGATATTATTAGAAAAATCTATAATTATTTCAAACGAGACAGTGAAAGGGGCGGGTTCATTTGTAGCTCCTGAAAAGTATTTCAAACGAACCCAACATGCCTTGGATCTCTCAAAGGCCATGTTGAGAGGAATTATCTATGCCTCGTGTACGGACATTCCCGGGACCATCTCAAGAGTTGGTAGGAAATTAAGAAAAGGGATAGTTTTGATCAAAGGCTTGTCAGGGACAGAATTAGAAAACAAACACGTGAAAATGAGCATGTGTCGGTACGGCGATGGAAACAAATCCT
Source organism: Haliotis asinina (assembly GCF_037392515.1). Classification (NCBI taxonomy): domain Eukaryota; kingdom Metazoa; phylum Mollusca; class Gastropoda; order Lepetellida; family Haliotidae; genus Haliotis; species Haliotis asinina. Next base: position 341,773 of record NW_027133898.1, read on the forward strand.
TGCTCAAGACCACCAGCTGGATGTCTTTCGTTATACTACATGTATTTGCAAATTGTTGCTGAAATTTGGTTACAAACATAAAAGTCTTTGAATGTCATTTAGAAGTGAAAATATTCGATGGGAGGACACTAGGATACTATCTACCAACAACAACAACTGGCGCCAAAGGAAACTGCAAGAGGCCATCGAGATCCGGAGACAGAAACCAGCCATCAACCGCGACCAAGGAGTGTACCTACCAAGTGCCTGGGACTTATTGATAAATTAATCTCATCTACCTGTGTACATTCTATCTATGTAATTCATGTATAGCCTATCTACCCGAGTACATACTTGTGTTTGTACATCACCAACCCTCATGTAAACATGCTCACCCCCTATCGTGTGTTATGTACATCATCCTATCATGCGTAATGTATCACCATTGGCTTCCATCCTTATCCCCAATCATGTTATGTAAACATATCCAATCAACTGTAATGCATTACCATTGGCTTCCATCATTGTTATCTTAACTATCGGCTTCCTATCAGTGCTTGTTTATACTAGCTTTCGTTAACTCATTCCACTTGTTACTTTGTTATTGTTTTACCTGTACATATAAATACACCTCTGTATCCCTTTCTCAATCACCTGATGAAGGAGTAAGCATTAACTCAGAAACGTTGTGTTCTCTCATAAAGAAGTTGATATTCATAAAATCTTCATTCAAACATAAAAGTGTTCAGGAGATATAAACGCCACGTGTGAAAGGCATGACATCGTAAAAACAAGAATAAATTACTTGAGAACAATTCGAAAACAAACGCGCTGATGGTTACGAAGCGGTGTATCTGGACGAGACATGGGTAAATGCCTCCCATACAGCATCTTACCAATGGCAGCATCCTGACAGACAGGAGTGGAAGCGGAAGCTACCAGCTGGTAGAAGACAGAGACTTATAATTCTGCATGCTGGCTCACACAAAGGATTTCTGCTTGGGTGTAATTTGGTATTTAAATCTAAATCCACCGGCGGGAGAGACTACCATATGGAAATGAACGGGGCCGTGTACACAGTATGTAGAACAACATCTGATCACAGCCCTTCCAGAAAAAGGGGCATATCTAGGGGAAGGTATCACGCTACAACACGACATTCCAGTTATATGACGTTGAAACAACTGTTCAAACGGCAATAGGGAAGATTTATATCAGTCGGTGGGAAGCCTGTGGGAACCAGTTGAAAATTAGTACTGGAAGCTAGATGGTATTAGAGAACAAACCATCCCACTAATCGTAACATCTTGGAGAAGAGTCAGATACTGTCCTGTCCGAAGAAGAGACGCTTTGTGATTGAAAAATCTTGAAGAATTCGAGGAAAACAAGTAAGTGATCAACCCCCAAATTACAAATCAAAGACCCACTTCAGTAATGTGTACATGCATAGTATCACAGAAATATGATTAGTGGACTATGAATAATGCCTAGAAAATTAAACTGTCCCCAAACTACTTCCAAGCTCAAAATATTTTCATGGAAACTAAACCATCACAATTCTCCAATATCCACATGTGCATGAAAAGACATCGCAATAGCATTCTAAACATCATAAAATTATGTGCCATATTTGATTTTGAGATGACCCCTTCTGCCCTACACCGGTATTGGCACCGTTAACTAATGCAAAATGCACGTGCTTGAAATCACGTGACATGATCTGACGAGCAAAATGTAAGTATGTGACAGCCTATTTGCATGACCGGGTCGCTGTTCCGGTAAATAGCTCAACACCCTTTTCATGTTGAGATGTTGGTTGTTGTGACTTGAAATAATGACAGCTCTTATAGACAACTTTCTTATTGTCGCGTGATAAATTATGACAATTAAGATCTTCAATGGTAGAAGAATTATAACGTCTCATACCAAATTGGAAACGGAGAGCACTTGTAGGTTTAAAGTAAAGTTACCAAACACAGTCCTAAAACATTTTCTGCCAGACTATACTTTGTGAGAACCTCACACTTGGCCCGAGGCAACAAACAAACCACAATTGGTCCGGGTAACAAACAACGCACATTTGGTCCTGGCAATAAACAACGCACACTATGTCTTGGTCGGGGCAACAAACAAACCACACTTGGTCCGGGCAAGAAACGACGTACACTTGGTGAGGTCTAGTAAAGTCATATTTGACGGTCGCGCAATCTGAAACCAGAACTAGATCCCGAATATACGCACGCTTGATACCGGAAATCTGGTACCGGAAGTAAAGAGGGCCTTCTCGCGAACGTCGCAGTCTACTACCAGAAGTAGAGCCTTGCGAGACTTCCAGGGGCTATTCAACCAATGAGAGAGTGAGCTTTAGAAGTTATATAGTAACAAGACTTCAACTACATCATGGGGACTTTTTCTAAAATTGAATGAAACCTTCGTAAAATCTACTAAAAATGCCACCCATCAAAAGATTTGCTGCACGTTGACTATTCAGGATGCAGTCAGTTGGTTATAACCTGCTCCCAGAAGCAACATGAACTTAGAAACGGATTCGGGATTCGAATCTGAATATTTGTTTTCAGATTCGGAATTCGAATCCATGTATGTATGTATGTATGTATGTATGTATGTATGTATGTATGTATGTATGTATGTATGTATGTATGTATGTATGTATGTATGTATGTATGTATGGTTGTATGGTTGTATGGTTGTATGTATGGTTGTATGTATGGTTGTATGGTTGTATGGTTGTATGTATGGTTGCATGTATGGTTGTATGGTTTTATGGTTGTATGTATGGTTGTATGTATGGTTGTATGTATGTATGGTTGTATGTATCTCTGTATGCATGTCTGTATATCTGTATGTATCTACGCATGTATCTGTGTATCTATGCATCTATGCATGTATCTATGTATGTATTAGTGTATCTATATATTGATGGGTATATTTTTTTAAGAAGAATGCAATGCTGAATCTAGGATAGAAAAATCTGGAATGTGAACAGAAATTCAAATTCAGGATTTGAGTCCAGAATGTGAAGAAATAATTCAGATTCGGGATTCGAATCCCTAATCTGAAAAAAAATATTCAGATGCGGGATTCGGGATTCGAATCCGGAATCCCGCATCCGTTTCTAACTTCATGTTGCTGCTTTCAGACGTATCCCAACGGGAATTGGTTGTCCTCAGCAACATAATGACCGTACATGCAACCATCTGATTCAGCTAAATAGGTATGAATAGTGAAAATCTTTAGGATATGTTGTAGTGAACAGACATTGTTTTACGCCATTGTTTCACAGAGGTAAGGATGTATGCTAGCTGTTGTTTGGCCAGATGTTGGATTGAATATTGTGTTATAATTCAGTGGTCTGACAGTGACCGTTAAGTGGTGGACAAACCCGCTCGAGTCCGAGCCCCTACTGAATGTAATGTATGAAGCCGATTTCCAATGCCCTCTGTCCTAGCATTACTAGCGCGTTGATCACAGCGACGGAAGACACGTTCACTCATGGTGTGAGATGCATTTTATGTACTAAATCTGTTTCTTGTTGACAACTGTTTTTAACGATAAATATTCTCATTATCATTGACCAGGTATTAGCAGCAGTATGTATTGTGTGTATCAGCGTCTGTCCGACCATTTTATCAACGTAAGTCCATCTTGCCACCGTATGACCATTTTATCAACGTAAGTCCATCTTGTCACCGTATAACCATTTCATCAACGTAAGTCCATCTTGTCACCGTATGACCATTTCATCAACGTAAGTCCATCTTGTCACCGTATGACCATTTTATGAACGTATGTAATCTTTTCACCGTGTGTTAATTTTGTCAACGTATGCTCATCTGGTCACAGTATGTCCATCTTGCCAACGCATGTGCATCTTGTCAACACATGTCTATCTTGTCAACGCATGTCCGTCTTGTCAACGTATCTTTTCACCGTATGACCATTTATCATTGAATGTACATCTTGTCAACATGTGTTAATCTTGTCAACATATGTCCATTTTGTCAACGTATGTGCATCTTGTCAACAGATGTCCATCTTTTAATGTATGTCCATCTTGTCCACGTATGTCTGTCTTGGCATAGATCGACTTGCAACAAGCACTGAACAAAAACAAGAATATACCACATCCTCGAGACATATTCAACAGTGATCAGGCCTGTGTGGATTGTCGGCTAAATGGCACCCACAATGTACAACGATTTGTCAAAGACGATTGAATTCATAAACAAAACACAGAGTCTGTGTGTATCCGTTATTTCCTGAATGAGTCTATTCACTCTTTGTCGGTATGCTGTCTGTCTGCTGTCTGTCTACTTTCCGCAAATTTCTATAAGGGTCAGAGTGTCTGTCTGCACGTGCGATAAAAACAACCTGTCTTCGTTTGTTCGTCAGTACAAATACTCCATCACTTCAGATGTCACACTGTCAATGTTTTCTTGACAAAAATCTTTCGTTCAAATCCAAACACGTGTTGATTGACACTTAACCAGTGTAACATACCCGAGGGGATTTAGCAAATAAAATAACAGTAATATCATTTAGAATGCAGATGAACCAAGGAAAAAATACCCCAAGAAAAAAATGAGAATGCACCCATGACTCTTCCAAGCTTTATCGCTTGCTCCTATGTGCACGTGTGAATATATGAATATGTTAACTGACTTTGTCGTTAGATCATATATTACATGGGACATGCAAAAACGCTATTACGGTCTATGGGCCTTTGTGCGAAAGACTGTACACGCACCTGTCGGCTGCTACTTGGCTGGGGTAAAAGCGAAAGATTAATGGTTCATCGACTGAGATAATATGTCATATGTTGACTCAGTGGCCAGTGTTAATAAGTGTATATGACACCTGTGGGAGTAAGTACACTGAAACAAATAACAAGTGAGAGTCATTTTGAGCCGCAGCGAGACTTTTTCAAGGCACGTAAACGCGGAACTTCAGGGCTAGAATGTCACAGTATGTCACGCTGTGTCAGTGCATCCTATAACTCGTGTCTAAAGCAAACCGCAGATTTATAGTAATGAGACCACCAGGATGCTCACACTCAGTCATCCAGAGTGAATGAGTGAGTGGGTGAGTGAGTGAGTGAGTTTAGTTTAGTTTACACCGTACTCAGCAATATTCCAGCTATATGGCGGCGGTCTGTAAGTAATCGAGTGTGGACCAGACAATCCAGTGAGTTGCTTTTAATTGCTTGGTCAAATCTGTCGTTATATACATGAAACATTCCTGAAGTGAGGCGTTCCACAACAAAAGGGGGCGGTGAGGTAGCCAGTTGGATCAAGCGTCTGGTCGCCTATGATCAGTTCTAGTCCTTTTTTTCACGAAAGCAGCAGTGTGCAGAATTAAAACCTATTAGTATACAGATGGTTTATGTAACATCGATGAGTACAGGATTTCAGCTACACAACAATTGGCAGATACATGTGAGCAAATCTGTAAGATACATGTAAATATATAGTTGATATAATTGGTATGTGTGTCAAGTTGAGAAACAAATCATTGTGGAACATGTTTAATTTTGACACACGAAGGAAGTGTGTGACACGCCCCGCAAGCGTTACACACACATACGATATCACTCACGTCGTGTGCTGTTTCCGACTACAATCTGCAAGTGAATGAAAGGAGAGGCGATCATCAACCACTAATATTTTCAGGAACCTTTTGCAAAAGGATACACTGGGTAAACTCGTCCAGATTCAGAAGGTGCCCACGTTCCGCTCGGGCGACAAACGCGTCACTCACACGTGTGTATGTGATTCACACTTGGCTAGCCTGTGGCTTTATGCGTGAGTTCCTCGTCTGCTTTCGTAGCGTCGAAGTGTGATTATGTGAATGTTTTTTGATAATAATATCTCTCTTTTATGCTTGTGACTAAATTGGATGAAATAGACAAGCTTAAGGACTTGGGCCGCTGCTTATCGTACTGACCATTGGTTTGGCAAGCTCATATAAGCGATCGAGTTACCCATGACATTGTTGAAAGGATATACGATTGGAGATACAAAACGTACATCAGACACAGATATTCAAAGTCATATGTGAGGTCATGTATTGGATTACAACAGACACATATCGATCTCGGCGTGGTCTGATCAGCACTGATGGAATCAAATTAGAAATGGCCACAAAAATTATGGCACTAGAACACAGACGCTCATGTAACGAACAAACGAACAGAAGTGTGACACAATTCGGAGTCGACAGAGAATCAAACACAAACAAATTAGAAAGACACATAATGAAAAAACGCAGAAAGATATCAGAACAGACACACTTTAATCAGCCAAAGAGCTCAGTCACAAACAGACCCAGCAAACCATGTCCGCTTCAAGACGTCGCTGAAATTGACATTTATTCATAATATAGACAAGCGTACATTCCGGTAAATCAAAGGTGTCAAAACGTAAATATCGGCCATTAAAAACGTCAAATGATCTTCTGTGATGATTAATGGTTCAAAAACGATGTCAGTCCATGAGGTAATTCTGCACTCAACGAACAGCCATGAGAACCTGTTTGTGTAGGCAAAAGCAAGAGCAGTACACATCCAGCTCCGCTCATTGTTCCGGGTGCGAGGCGTATTATATATTACAGTTCGACCGTCGTGAAGTCTGCTTGGTTAGGGCTTAACTGAGGAAACACTACGCCCTGGTCGAGTCATGTTAGAAGGTTTTTGACAGTTGATGGGAGTACATTGCCAGTTGGAAAGTCGGGTAGATCGTATCTGGAAAGCAATGACCTGCAAGAGGTTACTGAGGACGCAGGGAAAGGATTCACGGAAAGGCAATTAGTGGAGTCGCCTTTCAATGAAAGCGTTATTTGAAACAAAAAACAAAGCATGGGTAAGGTAGTACGGACATCACGAATCCGACGTCCGGGTGAAATTAAAGACGTTTACATATGACTATATAACCGATTAGTAGCATTTGGAACTAACACCCGTGTAGGAGATATTTTGCCGTTTGCAACTTCTATAATATAAATCACATGTCGTAACAGTGTATATAGTCTTCCTCAGTCATCACGAGTCTCTGGAAGTCTCACCCTGGAAGAGGGTGGTGGTGGTGTTGGCCCACTTTGAAGCTGCTCAATAACTGATCGTCTTCGCTTCCTGTAATCCTGTTCTCGACTACAGTCCTTAAACACAACAGCAGAACGCGGTATGGACAAGTCCAAGACGCTAGGATCTTAATCAAAGCGATTTAGAAATCCAAACTCAAGATCACCTATACCTGAGACAAAGGTGGCTAAAGATTGCAGTCTATAGACATGATATGTTTGGATGGAAGACTAACGTTTGTAAATAATACCTGGTGGCAATTGTTTTGTTTGTACGATATTTATTTTTCGTATAATGTGAACTTCAGTTTTTGTTAATTATTATCTATGACTTATCTTGTCGATCAGCCTCCTGCAACCCAACCCTAACAATGGGTTAAGTCAATATGGCCCCTCCTCGGGACTGAACATTATCCCCATTTGACATCTTCTTAACCCGCACCCATTAAATGTGCTGTTGTGATATTAATGGCTACGTGGCTATCTTCATGTCGACGTGGATATCTTCATGTTGTGTGGCATTCCGAGTGCTTCTATACGAGCATGACGTATCTTTCGTAGGATTAAAGGTGAAATAAAGGGTTTTTTTTACATTCAATCCAGGATTATAGTCTCAGGTGTTTAGACTGGCGCTCTTCGAATTCAAATCTCGTGTATGCCTGAACTGGAAACTCTCCACACCATGTGTATGTCTTAATTGTAAACTCTTCACACCATGTGTATGTCTTAATTGTAAACTCTTCACACCATGTGTATGTCTAAACCAGAGACTCTTAACTCTTCGTGTATGTCTGAACTGGAAACTCTTTACACCTCGTGTATGTCTGAACTGGAAACTCTTCACATCTCGTGTATGTCTGAACGGGAAACTCTTGACACCTCGTGTATGTCTGAACTGGAAACTCTTGACACCTCGTGTATGTCTGAACTGGAAACTCTTTACACCTCGTGTATGTCTGAACCGGAAACTCTTAACTCTTCGTGTATGTCTGAACGGGAAACTCTTAACTCTTCGTGTATGTCTGAACTGGAAACTCTTCACACCTCGTGTATGTCTGAACGGGAAACTCTTCACACCTCGTGTATGTCTGAACTGGAAACTCTTAACTCTTCGTATATGTCTGAACTGGAAACTCACGAAAGTACGATACCATTAGACAGTGGAAAGACACTATTGGTCAGTGGTGCCGTACTTTTGAACAGGTGAACGAAACTACTGGATTGTTTATGTGTTGGAGACACTGCTCGCTCAGCAATATTCCAGTAAATAAGTAGTCTATTGACATCGTGGACCTCGTGTGATGGACCGGGAATACGATGACAACGCGATCTTGAAAGGAAACAACAGTATAGCACTGTGAAACGACCTTACAGGATAACGAAACAACAATTTAGGACAACAGAAAGACAATATTGGACAACGAGTAGCAAGCAACGAAGAAACGACAGTACTGGACAACGACTGACAACGAGAAACGATTGTTTAGGACTACGACATGACATCATAGGACGACAAATGCTGAACATTGAAAAGACAGAACAGGACAACGAAACGACAGCATAGGACAACGAATGGCAAAGAACCGACAGCATGGGACTAGGAAACGACAGCATAGAACAACGAAAAGACTGGACACGACAGCAAAGTGACAATATAGGACAACGAATACAGGACAGTGTATACGACTGTATAAGACAGAGAAACGATAGTATGAGACAACGAATACAGGACAATGTATACGACAGTATAGGACAGAGAAACAATAGTATAAGACAACGTATACAGGTCAACAAAACGATAGGGCGAAACAATGCTACGTACAGGACCAGGAAACAACAGTGTAGGACAATGAAAGTGTATACGTCAAGAATACGTTAGGCCGGTTGGATCTTCCAGCGTTTTCACGGAAGTTTTATATTAATTCATTTATTCAGCCTTTACAATAAAACAGTCGAAACTTCAATAACTCAACCACCATTTTCGTCTTCTTGCTATAAAGACAACAGACCTAATCTTTCGAATGACCATGCATTCGCATCTCTACTTTCGACGGGGATATATACACAGGTAACACCTGTGCACGTGAATTTCGTGACCCGAAGATCACGGCCAGATAGATGAACAGGTGTTCAAGTGCAAACTCCACAGTCTCGGTTGACCTTGGTTCCAAGTACACACACAGACACCAGACGGTTGATACACACAGACAGAAGCAGATCGTTTAATAAGCAAATTTGGCTTAATTAAATAGCCGTTGGGATAAAGGCGGTTAACGGAATAACACCAAGTAACAGATTTTAGTGCAAACAGGAACAGAATCATTCCGCTCCCCATACATGATAAGACACATTATTCAGAGAAACGTTATCTGAAGTCTGCAAACAACCTTAGTCACAATTTCAGACGTTTCTGGAGAATGAGAACTCAAGTTTTGAAATCTACTGCAGTTTTTAATTCATGCAACAACAGCAACTCACTTGAACATAGGATTTTCGCCTAAATGTAACCTAAAATGACGAAAATGATTATTTTGTATGCGCGGTAGAAAGCAAAATTACCCAGGCTTATTTTGATCTATAATACGGCAATAATGCCACCTGTTTAGTCAAAAGCACGACTTAAAGCATACCAAGTGATTACACCATTCATTGCCAATAACAGGTTTTAGTACTTTTACCACCTCAGAGTTCATGAATTGTTTAACTACTGTGCGTGCATCGTTATGCTCAGCACATGCATTTGTTAGCTTGGACTGCAACCCTCCACCTCACAGTGAGGCGATTTCAATTCTACAAACGTCTGTGATAGGAAACCGTACAGAAAACCGGCCTGTAGAAACTCTATTCTTCAGTCAGTTACGCTTGTCTAGCAAGCAGAAAGCATGTCCGTGTTTCAAACGACAATATTTGTTGACGAGCAAAATATTTGCTAACCAAACAAAGGCGAGTAGCTGGTTACAGCGGCGGACTTGCCAAATGTCTAGGTAGCGGACCACAGGTGTCTTTTGCGAGTGACACACGTGTTTACATGTCGATATACACCTGACCTACTTATTCGCTTGAGGCGTGATTGAGTGCGTCTCATCAGGTGACATGTCAGTAAATGCATAAGTTGCTCGCGACTGGATCGGAAGCGTTCAGCATCAGAATATCGTTTGTCAAGGTGACCATCGAAACCGTTAACCGTTCTACCGAAAATATAAACGTAGCCACCCTGCCCCCCCCCTCTCTCTCTCTCTTTCTCTCTGTCTTTCTCTCTGTCTTTCTCTCTCTCTCTCTCTCTCTCTCTCTCTCTCTCTCTCTCTCTCTCGTATCCTAGCTTAGATCGAAGCTCATGACTCGAATAGTTAAAGGCTGGTCAGACTCGCTGACTTGGTTGACGCTTGTCATCGTATCCCAGTTACGTGGATCGGTGCTCAAGATGCCAATCACTTGATAGTCTAGTCCTGACTTGATGATTATTTACAGACTGTATTTCACCTAGCTGTAATATTGCTGGGTAAGACTCTAAACAAAGCACACGAGCTCCTGGTACCAATGTTGGGATGGGTTCCAGTAATAGTAGTATGGTGGTCAGGTTCGACAACAATCGTTGTTTCCTGATAACGTGAACTGTTGTTCATGATATCAATCACTGGCCCAGGCTAAAGTATTTACATCTGGAACATTGCTGACCGTCGCGTTTTGATCATGGGTGTCATCGGTTATACAGGAAGAAATCAGTGTCCGCTCATGGAGCGGAAAGTCGAGGGTTTGTTCCCCGGCCGAGGTGATACCAAAAGACGCTGAAATGTGGTACTTGTTGGTCCCTGCCTGGCGCTCGCCATTAATGATTACAACAAAGCCTGGGCGGATCGGAGTCAGTTTAATGAGTCAGAGAGGGTTATTCGTGGTTAAATGTGGCATGGTATCTCAGCGAGCAGGCAAGCACTAAATAAAACCAGCTTAAATTTGGACTAGCACAAGCAACACGCAAGCACGCCGTCATAATTATGAGCACAATATATTTACGTACGACAAGAAACCCCATTTCATATCACCTCTCATGACAAGAAAGCGTTGTTTTGCCTCGTGGTCAAATTTAATTGTAAGTTTCCGTTGTTGCGGAAACTCAATGTAAACGAACGGAAACTCACTGGATTCTAAGTGGAAACTTAAGTTTCAGTCCAGTTTCCATCAGGTTTCCGCGTTGCGGAAACCAAGTTAATTTTGCTGTGTTTCCAGTTAAGAAAACATGATTTCAGTAAATGCGTTAATACATCGGTTAAATCACCACCTGAAGTTTCAATTTTAAAATGATATTTCTGTTTATAGGTTATCTGAGAGGGTGACTCCTATTTCAAACACAGAAAGATTTCGTTCACCCGCCAGTGCCGCACCTTAACTGTGGACACGTGATTAGCCGTCGTCCAATCAAATCGGACCTGGAATAAAAAATCCCACCAATTATGTTTAGATATGCAACTGAAGAGGCGCGCTGCACGTGCCCGGCGTGCTATGTCGTAGAACAACATTCACACCTGCCAGTAGGAATAATAAATCATATATATCGGACAATAAATGAAATGGACATGGCGTGAGTTCGCTTTGTATCTCTTAGGAAGGAATTCCGTTTATTTGAAGTGGCGCGATATAATAATGTTATAAAAGATCACTGAATGATTGTGAATGAGGAATACACTTATGGAAATTCATATCCACTGTGTACTGCACGATCGTATTCAGAATCTTGAATTTGTAATATGTCTTTTGACAGAATTCAACAATAGAAGCAAGTAGGACATTTGATTTCTGACACAGACACCATCAGAATGTGAAATATGCCTGTAAATAAAGGATCATGTTTGGCTAGCTCAAAGATCGAATAGAAATACCAGGGTTAATCGCTTCAGATTTCAGTTGTAATCTCTTTAGGAAGCATATAGGAACACGAATGGAATCTCATATTGATCGGGACTTCAACTGGTTTCTTAAAAGGCATTATTGATAACATGAAGTCTATCGTATTAAAATGTTTATGGTATGCTAGCCACAAAACCCATTCAGTACATATTATATGAGTCTGGTCACCTTTGTGTGGATACAAATACTTGGACACAAGGCTATAAAGGGAACGGAAATACTCGGATCCTCTCCATAAATTGGCGCATTCATTGTTGAGTCTTTTTTTTCAGCAGCATAATGGCCAATTTGGAACGTCGCTGTACACAGGAATACAAATTAGTTTGTGTAACAACAAACATAGATTCACCAAAAGACACATTGTCTGATATCGGAAGAACTGAATATTTCGAATCGTTCACATGATCAATGTGACTGGACCATGTATTGCACAATGCAAATGTAAATCAGATATAGAGAACAGTTAACAATAAAATGCCTTGTTCATTCAAACTTATTGCCAGTACTGTTTACAGAACGACGTGACATTGGTTGTTTGTGCTGTTTTTGTGGAGTGGTTTAGGGTTTGCAGTCTGGGCTTGCTCGGATTTCGAACGACCAGCTTTGGCATCATTTGAAAACTGTTTCTGCGGGGTTGATAAATACGATACTTGTCGCGACCATACTTGCGGTAAGGGTTGACCAAGCTTGTCGTAAAGGGTTGTCCAGACTCGTCGCGAGGGTTGACCAGGCTTGTGGCAAAGGGTGAGCAGGTTTGTCGTGAAGGGTGACGAGGCTTGTTGTAAAGGATGACCTGGCTTGTAAGGGTTGACCAGGCTTGTCATTAGGGCTGACCAGGCTTGAGATTAGAGGTGACCTGGCTTATCATCATGGTTGAACAGGGTTGTCGTTCCGGCTGACCAGGCTTGTCACTAGGTTTGACCAAGCTTGTCGTAAAGGATGAACACGCTTGTCGCTCGGGCTGACCAGGCTTGTCTTATCGTAAAGATTGATCAGGCTTGTCGTAAAGGGCTACCAAATTTCACACAAAGGGTGACCAGGCTTGTCAGAAGAGTTAACCTGGCTTGTCATAAGGAGTGACCGGACATCTTGTTAGTGTGACCACACTTGTCATAAATGGGTGATCAGACTTGCCGCAAGGGTTGACCAGGCTTGTTGTAATGGCTGACCAGGCGTGTCGTTAAGGGTGATCTGGCTTGTCGTAATGAGTGACCAGGCTTCTTCTGGTATAACTGATCTACGAGAACATAAGGTGATGAAACGTACGTATGAGACGACTGAATGGGTAGTGTGTTCATGCTTAGTGACATGCTTGTAACAAACATCACAATGCATATACAGCCGACGCATTGACTTGTCTATTCGTCGCACACATTCGTTGACTCACTCTCACTCTCTCTCTCAATCTCCCTCCCCGCCCACCCCCTCTCACTCTCTCTCTCACACACACACATGTACACACATTCGTTGTCTAACCCTCTGTCACACACATGCGTGGTTATTAACGTGCAATAAACAACTATTGTTAACGCTCATTTCATTATTTTAAGAAGACGATACAGAGGTGTCTCGCTTTCTACAGCTGATGGCGGGGTGGGTGTGCGTAGACTATATCACATTATTTACCTACATTGTCACACCGAACTACCTACTACTGAGGAGGTGTGTATCTATGTCTGTTTACGACATCCGCTATACATGACTCAAACATCCACGGAAACTATCTAGTATCTGGTATCGGTTACGAACGTGCTGGTTGCTGTGTACTGCTATTTACATAAGTGAATCTCCCCCGCAAAAATGCCATCAAAACATGGACGGGAGTGAAAAATACGACCTGGCTCTCTTCGTCGACTTCAGAGGCCCGATATAGTGAGCGTAAACACTTGCCTTATATGGCAGAAAACGTGACGTCATTTATGAATGAAACATGCGCGGGAACAGGTGATCAGATTACAAAATCCCTATAGCAGTTGTCTCCCTTGTATTGTTTGGAAAACTGCCTCGTTTTTGTGACTACATGTCATGTTAACAGGTTGGTGTTTATGACACGGGTTTATGAAATATGATACGACTTTCAGTCTAGCGCGATCTGTTTTCCACCCAGCTGTAAATACCATTAGAGCGACGTTGTGCCTGTTGAATGTTGTCATATTGTTTATGGGTATATACAGGGTGATGTCATGAGACGCTGGTGTCACTTATGGAAATCTACAGGTGAAATAGCTTCACAAGTTATGCGGTACACGGCCAGATAACGTTGGTTGAGAAACTGGACACATGTTTGTGAAAGTTAATCTTCATACCAGTGATATTTTACATGCCTGCTCATTGGAATTGTTGAGTCAGTTCCATGAAAGTAGCTAGTATGCATACATAGCGACAGTACTATGTACCGTAAGTGCTATTTTCACGTGAATAACATGTTTCGTCAGCAGTCTCGAGAAAACTTAAATTACAGCCGAACCGGCCGGGTGGTGCACTGAACACTGTGTTCGTCTCGAGGGAACAAAATCAGTGTTTATAGATCTGGCGTGAAGGTCCCGGGGTAGAATAGGCCTTCAGCAACCCATGCTTGCCATAACAGGTGACTATGCTTGTCGTAAGAGGCGACTAACGGGATCGGGTGGTCGGGCTCGCTGACTTGGTTGACACATGTCATCGGTTCCCAATTGCGCAGGTCGATGCTCATGTTGTTGATCACTGGATTGTCTGGTCCAGACTCGATTATTTACAGACCGTCGCCATATAGCTGGAATATTGCTAAGTGCGACGTAAAACTAAACTCACTCACTCACTTATAGATCTGGTGTCTGCGTCACACCAAATGACGGTAAGATGGGGCGAACTGGCTCTAGAACACACGCGCGCGCACACGCACAGACACACGCGCACGCACTCAGTATTAAAGTGCAATCCAAAAGTAGGCAAATCTCCATCTGTAACTAAAACCCCCACCAGTGGAGAAGTTGAATGAGGACAAAATATCAGGTTTCAGCTTTATTAACTATGAAAATTGACGGTGGTATATCTTACATAAACGTTCGCTCGTCATGCCGAAAACCCGGGTTCATTTCCCCGTAAATGTGTGAAGCGCATTTCTGACATGCTTCGCTGTGATATGGCTCGCATATTGCTAAAAGCAGTGTAAAACTAAACTCACTCACTCTCTTTCTCTCTCTCGCACACAGGCACATCCCATCTTCTCTCCACGCAATCCTCCTTGTCTACCAGTCTATCAAAGCTTACACGACGGAACAATGCCGCCTTGATTGTAGTTGAGTTTCCCAAGCACACGTGCATCTGTGACTCACCCCAGAGACGAGGGACCCGAGACTTGTCTCTATTACTGTTACTGTCGCTGTTGTGTCGCATTATGATATACACCGCACAGCTCGTCACCCTCACAATAAGGCCTTTATTGGGGGTCAAGCCCCCGAGGCCCCCTGGAGCGAGGTCACAGGTCTCATTACAAAGGGCTCTGTGTTTCTTTCATCTGGAGGTATGACATCATTCGATAGATTTTTATGCGTAGTGTCAAGATGTTACCTGTAAAAAGATGTAGAACACATTCGACAGATAATAATTTACTGGGCCGCAATGGCAGGTGCTTTATCAAGACAGACGGCATCAAGGCCACAGGTAAAGTGATGTCATGTGTATAAATAGATTTGACGCATCGAAGAGGTTACTGACCTTGGGCTCTGTGTCACCATGCACGGTGGTGTTAAAACGCGGCTGCTTAAAGCCAATGGTCGCCTTGAAAGTAGCAAGTCTTAGATATGTGAACATAGAAGATACGTGCAGCAGGAACGATATCGTGTGAATGAGTGGTTAGTTTAGTTGTAGGCCGCTTTAGCAATGTTTCAGGAAAACATTAATGGGTTTCACACTGTGTACCCATGTGGGGAATCAAACTCGGGCTCCGGCGTGATGAGCGAATGCTCTAATCACGACGCTAACCCACCGGCCCCAGAGCACTGGCAAATGTAGACGAATATAAATACATGAATGAATTAGTACTTGACAAGAGTGTGAAGGTTTGAGGGGAATGAGGATGGTATAAGATGATGCTTGGAAGAGTAAACATATATCATAATAATTGGCCACATCGACCACGACGATGACGATGATGACGACGATGCCGGGAACATGCAACCTTTATAACAGTCTGATCAATACAGAAGACTGCAATGATGAAGCGTCTTTATAGTGTCCTTGGTTGGTTGGAGAAGAATTCTTGACAAGCCTGACTGTACCAGAATCAACTGAACCGCATTTGAACCGCCTCACTTGGAGTTACCGGTCTGAACACAGGCGGTCCTGAATGTCATTGGTTTGGTGATGTTTTCTGGCCAATCGGTTGATGGTCAATAGATGACAACCAACATATCTGCAATCGCCTTGAATATGATGCAAGCAATGCAAGCATTCTCATACCAATAATTTTCCAGATGTTAGTCGTATGTTCTTATCAATAACGAAACATAAATACAGAGGATTGTGATAACTAAAGTTATATACCGCCATACATTGAATAGTCTAGACACATTCCACAGAACGTCCTTTCCCAGGTACCTACTGGTAACCCTCAAGAGAAAGTACCTGAATTAGATGTATGCATTGTTGTTGTAAGGATGTGTGACTGAGCGTATGCTAAATGACTTGAGTACAACAGTCTATTCTATTTGCTGTGATAGCTATAAAAGAATTCGTTTCAGTTGACATTCTACCTTAAATTCCTGTTGTCGGTGATTCATTGCAGAGACGCGTACGGCTCTCTACTACCGGATTTCTAAGATAAGATCGAGCGACGTGTTACCCAAAATATGCTACTCAAAAGGAGTAGCCCATCTATTTTTCTTATTATTTCATGATACAACATACGGCATACAACATAAAACTGCAGGTGGCCCTTAAGTTGAAAACCCTTTCATGACATATGGCAGTTGAATTAGTTATACACCCTGACAGCATATTTCTGCAGTGACATATATCTCCACCAGAAACTCCATCAGCCATCTTGTTGCGTTGACCTGTTACCTTGATGTCATCACATCTCTTCACCAGGAACACCATCAGTCATCCTTGTTGTGGTGACGGGTTACCGTGATGTCATCACACCTCTCCACTAGAAACTCCATCAGTCATCCTTGTTGTGGTGACGGGTTACCGTGATGTCATCACACCTCTCCACCAGAAACTCCATCAGTCATCCTTGTTGTGGTGACGGGTTACCGTGATGTCATCACATTTCTCCACCAGAAACTCCATCAGCCATCCTTGTTCTGTTGACTGATGTCATCACATCTCTCCACCAGAAACTCCATCAGTCATCTTGTTGCGTTGACCTGTTACCTTGATGTCATCACATCTCTTCACCAGGAACTCCATCAGTCATCCTTGTTGTGTTGACTGATGTCATCACATCTCTCCACCAGAAACTCCATCAGTCATCCTTGCTGTGTTGATTGATGTCATCACATCTCACCACCTGAAACTCCATCAGTCATCCTTGCTGTGTTGACTGACGTCATCACATCTCTTCACCAGAAACTCCATCAGTCATCCTTGTTGTGGTGACGGGTTACCGAGATGTCATCACATCTCACCACCAGAAACTCCATCAGTCATCCTTGTTGTGGTGACGGGTTACCGAGATGTCATCACATCTCTCCACCAGAAACTTCATCAGTCATCCTTGCTGTGTTGACTGATGTCATCACATCTCTTCACCAGAAACTCCATCAGCCATCCGTGTTGTGTTGACCTGTTACCGAGATGTCATCACATC
Organism: Haliotis asinina; assembly: GCF_037392515.1. Classification (NCBI taxonomy): domain Eukaryota; kingdom Metazoa; phylum Mollusca; class Gastropoda; order Lepetellida; family Haliotidae; genus Haliotis; species Haliotis asinina. The sequence continues at coordinate 359,543 of NW_027133898.1, forward strand.
TCTTCACCAGAAACTCCATCAGTCATCCTTGCTGTGTTGACTGATGTCATCACATCTCATCACCAGAAACTCCATCAGTCATCCTTGTTCTGTTGACCTGTTACCGAGATGTCATCACATCTCTTCACCAGAAACTCCATCAGTCATCCTTGCTGTGTTGACTGATGTCATCACATCTCTCCACCAGAAACTCCATCAGTCATCCTTGTTGTATTGACTGATGTCATCACATCTCTCCATCAGAAACTAAATTAGCCATCCTTGTTCTGTTGACTGATGTCATCACATCTCTTCACCAGAAACTACATCAGTCATCCTTGTTGTGGTGACGGGTTACCGTGATGTCATCACACCCCACCACCAGAAACTCCATCAGCCATCCGTGTTGTGTTGACCTGTTACCGTGATGTCATCACATCTCTCCAGCAGAAACTCCATCAGTCACCCTTGTTATGTTAACTGCTCTCTGCCTAGACTAACAGCTATTTTAAAATGAACATGTTACAGAATTTCATTGCACAAATTATATGTACGTGTAATATGAAAGGAGCCCTCAGACTTTCTTCACTTTCAGAAGCTGTGGAAACCATGACTTGCTACAATATTCTACATTTCCGCTGGCTCTCTTGGACGTATTTGCTGTAGGGTCTGCTTGACAGTATAAGGAATAAAAGCTTCCGATCGGATGATCTTGTGGTCGAATCCTTGAGTGATCGTTGTTTTAGGCTTATGGACATACGTGTCGTGCGTTCTATAAGGTTAATCTCATTCACTGACTGACTCACTTACTCGTAAGATCACCAGACCCATACCACAGGATAAAATAATTCACAGCAATCCTCCTATCGGCAAGAGAAGTGCTTTAATTACAGTTTCGATGAAATTTTTTTGTCCAATACTGTGGACTACGTCGCTCGGTATTGACAGTGTTTAGTTTTTTTCAAGCGGTATAATCAAACAAATTCAAGAAATATTGAAACCATCTCGTATCACAAATTTATCCAAGATTGTGTCACCACTCAAATTAATCATCTCATTCTCATTTCCAGGTACCGCATTGGGCCTAACATGTAATGTTTTTTTTTAATTTATTTAGGGTTTTTTTGCACACTTCCTCGCTTTGTGGACATATTCCGCTTGTTGTACATTAGAAACTACCTTTCCGGTAGTCAACAAAATAGCAACCACAGTATGCTGACGTGGACCTGAGGCTTAGTGATAGGCGAGTACTCACTCACCTGTCGTCAAGGTCAGAGTAATTCCCCGCGGCAAGCCGAGTAGATTACAGGTGTATAAGGTGCTCGACACAGCTTAATGTGTTGTCATCGGGACTGGTGGAGTCTTTTACGTGTGAGGTGAAATGTCAACACGTTTCGTCCAAATGTCACCCGAGTTCAAGTCCATTGTTCGACATTTGGAGTCTCCCGCAACTTAACTCCTTGTTTTACTGTCTGCTAGAGTTCGTCATCTCGAAATGATACTTCATATTCGTTACATCCATCACTCGACTGTTGCATTTGTGTCGATATTCTAGTCAGTGTGCCATTGGTTGGTTTTGACGTTGTTTTATACATGTGATAACCTGTAGTTCGATATTCGACGTTTTCGATATCCGATATATACAAGTCTTCGAAATCTTTTCTGTCGATACACACGCTTTCTTATATCATTTGTGTCCCTTCTGTCCATGTACAATTTTTATAATAATATTATAAATATCCTTCTTTGTATATAGGATTTCAGATATTTCAGATAGGATTTCCCTTGTATCAATTTACAAGGTTTCAGATATCCTTTGTGTCGATATGAAAGGTTTTCCATATGCTTTCTATTTGTATACAAAGCTTTCGACGTTTCTTTTGTCCAGTATACAACTTTCCAGAATTCCTCCTGTCGATATACAACTTTCCAGTATTCCTTCTGTCGATGTACAACTTTCCAGTATTCCTCCTGTCGATATACAACTTTCCAGTATTCCTCCTGTCGATGTACAACTTTCCAGTATTCCTCCTGTCGATGTACAACTTTCCAGTATTCCTCCTGTCGATATACAACTTTCCAGTATTCCTCCTGTCGATGTACAACTTTCCAGTATTCCTCCTGTCGATGTACAACTTTCCAGTATTCCTCCTGTCGATATACAACTTTCCAGTATTCCTCCTGTCGATGTACAACTTTCCAGTATTCCTCCTGTCGATGTACAACTTTCCAGTAATCCTCCTGTCGATATACAAGATTTTGGTGGTATTTTATTTCCATTCTTACTTCAGCATCCAGTCTTATTGAGGTCAGATATTCTTAATGTCCGAAATTCGACAGATCTGATATGCATATCATTCAATCATTCTGAAACATGCAGCCCAACAGTACCCTTAAATATGTACGTCATATCCATAGTCAGAAGGCCTTTCAGGATTTTCCTTTCAGGATTTAGGTTCAACCGGAGTTTATGATATAGTGTATTTTTTGCCAACAGGTCATTCTGCTCATTCTTTGAACGTGTCGTAGACTAAATCATTTCAACAAGTTTCCTTAAAACTTCATGTATTCAAGCGATATATTTGTTTCAATTTAAGTCCAAAGTGCACCGAAATTCTATCCCCTTTGTCTATGTAATGTATTCAGCAAACATTCGGTGTATCCCCTCTTTCTTACGTGTGTACATGTGCATGGGCCAGTGACCTTGCACAATGTGGCGTAATGGCCCTGTGTATAAAAACCTGACTGATATGGTCAGTGGGGACCATCCAGCGAGACCATCCAGTGAGACCAACCAGCAAGATCAACCATGGAGACGAGATCATCGACAGAAGTGGACGAATTGTGCGTCTAGTCGCGGTGTCGGCGAAGGCCGTCGCCCCACCTACGACTTCGTCGACAATGAAGAATCGCCGTCGGACTTCTGAATGTGTGTAAGTGACAGAGCGGGTCTCCACATCGGGATCATTGGCCACTCAGTCCCGATGTGCGTACTGTCACATGTTTACCACTGTGTATACCATTTCGACCGTCATTCAACCAAACAATAATAAAACATGGCTGCTGCTGTCTTCATCTCTACACCTGACTCTTGTCCTCCCTGTCCCTTGCCCACCATCCTAAACTACCACCCGAGAGCGACGACCACGACGACGTAACGGCTCAGAGAGTCTCAACATGCTTACTTTACTGTCGATGACATCGTCAGTAGTGTTTGAGCTACAAACCTTCTTCTCCCTGGTACGAGTTTCACGATACCCTTGAAGGTAGGGTCTGGGAAGTCACACCTCTGCGGGTATGTCCCCCCAAAATAACAGCATTATACATCGTCATGTGTACACCCAATCATGGCAGATGAAGCAGCGTTACATATAATCACATCATGTATATACGTGTATGCAATATGATAGATGGAGTAGCGGTTTTTATTGTCTCATATAGATTAGGTGCAGCATTATACATCATCGTGCTCTAATGCATCTACATGCCACGATTACGAGACTGGCAACATATCTTTTACGGTCTCGACTGACACAAAAACCATAATATGTGATATTAGATACCCGTAATAAGGACAGAAGCAGCACGGTATCTCTCACTGGGCTCCCTGTTGGAGTGAGCGGCAACAAATCAAGGTCACTATGAAACGTACAGGGAATTTTCCCGTTTTCATACTGGCTCGTAAACCTGAAAGTCTTTTCCAGAGACACGTCTTCAAAATCAAGTTATCGAGGCCCAGTTTCCGGGTGGTACCTATGCCGGGACCTTTATAAACTGCATGGCGACAGAAAATATATCACCCCTTTGTGGATGGCGAATAAAATCACCAGACGATGATCGGTGTATATATTCCATGACGATATATTCGGTCTCGCAGCAGATTAGAGGTTGTTCAAATTATATGACTTGGGTGGGGGTACAAGCCGGAGAGGGATGGGGTGTGGTGATCAATGATGATTTATGGAGAGGCATGCGCAATGTAGATGCCAACCCCCTCTCCTAGCCCGAAAATATGATACGGTACGATCAGTTTCGGTGTAACTCACCCTGGTTTTATTTGTTGGAATATTCTTCTGCGTGGTGAAAACATCCGGGTGTTTGGGGTGGGGCATATAGTTGGGGATAGGGGTGGGGTTGGTGGATTGGGATTAGATCACAGCGTGGCGAAGTGAGCACACTCCGTAATAGAGTGGAATCAAGTTACCTATAGTGACGATATGTCAACAAACCTGCTTCACATAGGTTTCTGGAAAAGGGAATAAATTAAGGTGAGCTTCCCTGATTGCAACCCAAACCAGTTCGCCATTTCCCCAACTCCGTGAAAAAAGTGTACTAGCTAGGAAAACGCAATAAACACGAAATTACGAAAAAAGGTTATAAAAACACAATAAAAAGTGTTCGAATAACCACAGCCACACGGTTATAAGGAACATTGACGTCAGTTGATATTGTTGCAATTCAATTTGGGTTTCCCTGAGAAACGTTCAGATTTCTCACTGATAATACCAAATTTTACATTGTTCAAACGCTCATACCCACGTCACTCAAAGGAAAGAGGAAAATACATCTCAGTGATCAGTGTCAATTTATTCAACCACAAGTGAGAGTGCTTCTTAGAGACGTTACAGCTCACTTGAACGCTAAGCTGTCGCCGAGACGGTATTCACTCCGACAATTTGGGTCAAATGTTGCTGTAACACCTTCCACGTATCACTTGATGTTCGTCCATTCCCGGTTACCTCCCTTTGTCCATGAAACTCGCTCCCTAGCTGTGAGTATACACCTGTGCATTCTCGGGCTGGGTTTTCCCAAACCTTCATTACGTCATTGCCTCGTTCTGAGCACTCACACTGACAGATGATAATCCCACCCATTGCCCTTAAACGATGCAAATATGAAATGATGGCTCGTACAAATGTGGCCGCCAATCTGCACGTGTTTTCATTGCGCTTAAGTGTATCGCCAATAGACGTCGTTGAATTTGTGGTGAGTTGACATTACTTAGGAGTGTATATTTATTAGCACAGCACATGGAGGGCCAAGCCCTTGCTTGATATGGGTTAACATGAGCTTACATAATGTTGTTTATAATAGGTTATAGAGCTGTGTTATGAATATCGGTAAATATTTAGAAATTTTGTAAATATTTCGTCAGTTTTGTTGTGATTTAGACTTTTAATTTACTGCAATGTCACTGAAGGCAAAGAAGGGTGTTGACAAACTGTTGATTTTACTTTGACGATGTTTTGGGAGATATTTGTTGGTCAGTGCGCGGGATGTTTTTTCTTTGTTTGGGGGTTAGTTTTTGTGTTGTTTTGTTTTCGTTTTCTTTAAAAAAAAGTAGTTGCACGAATTACCTTGTTGGATGATGATGCTCTCGTCTAGTGCGTTGAAAATATTACTTCACTGATACAGTGAAAGGGTTCACTTGCTTATACGAGTTGGAACAGTTACTCATTGTAACATTTGGAAAGATTCATTTTTAACTTTGGTTGCTTTTGTTTGTTTGTTGTTTAACAACAACAAGCTGTACGAGGGTATCTGTAAACAAACTGATGAGTTCACAAACCAGTGTTTGATGTCAAGAGCAACGACTGTGCCACCGAACGACGACAGTGGTTCACCGAGTCGAACCGCATCCTCGCGGTCTATTTAGTCCTCACTTATATAATCATCACACATATCTAGAGGACCTTTTCACGACGCGTTGATTTCTTGTAGAATACAATTCATTCTGTTTATGGAACAATAGTTGTTTGTATATGAAATGGACAAATACACGTTTTAGCCCTTAGCAAAATTACCATGTCGCGCTGCTATGAGTGCAGATTCCGGTTGTTGTAGTACATGTTGTGTATGCTGCAGCTGTTGGTGAAGTAGGCGATAGAGGTGTGGTCGCGGTAGAGACAGATGTATTGTATAGCCACACTGCAGTCATAGTGCGACCTCTAACAGGATGCAGAACCAATTAAACTAGTGGTCGAAAATGAGAGCATCAGTTCGATCTCTCATGTTACTTTGATCCGATGTGACAATATACAGTGTTGCCGATATATAGAGGTGACTGCACTTAGAACACATGAACGTATGTTCAGATGCAAGTCTATGCGGTTCTGTGAGCTAATGCGGGCTAAGGTTTTATAGTGCTGTCATATCAAGCTACCACGCCTCAATTTAACATGGACAGCCCACTCAACAACAGAAATACTGACCTCGTTTCTTTTCCCTACCCAATGATGCCAAGTACTAGGCAGGCTAACATTAAAATAAAGCATTTACGTTTTCTGGTACAAATTGGCTTGGGTTCAAACCTCAAAATATTCGCTCTCCGGGCAGACTCTATGCCCACTGGACCACATAGCATAGCATAGCATAGCATAGCATCGATTGCTGTTGACAAGTCATTCCAGTTGCGCAGATCGACGCTTAACCTGTTGATAATTGGATTATCTGGTCCAGACGCTATTATTTACATACCGCCGTCATGTAATTGGAATATTGTTGAGAACGCCATCAAACAGCAAACCAACCAACCACAGCACATCATTAAATAACGGCATAGCATAGTATAGCAAAGTACAGCACAACACATTATAGTAGACTAAGCATAGCATAGCATAGCATAGCATAGCATAGCATAGCATAGCATAGCATAGCATAGCATAGCACAGCATAGCGATATATCCGGTCAATCATTATGAAACAAGGTTTGAGTCAGTACTCTGTGATTCGCTAATCTGAGGTACTGGGCAATTTCTGAACAAACGAGGTTCTCCTCTGATGAACGTGATACCAATTCAACGTCTATTAACCCAGTAATGAGTACAGATTACTCGATTCCGCAAAAGTATACAATATGTGAAACTCATTATCTGTATTTCACGGTATACACGCTTATACATGGTATAAGCAGGCAAAACCAGCTGATATCACGTTAACAGGTAAATTATTAATAGTATAATAAACTCTCACATAATATTGTGCTGTAAATCAATGTTCTTTCTTGACAACAAAAAAGAAACCACATTTTATACAGTGTTCATCGCTGGATTTAATGACTGACAGGATAATAAAAAGATAGTTTTACTCGACAATAAACCTGAATTTTTAAATATATTTTAACCTAGAAAATATACAGGATGGAGCTGCAGCTGTGTGCACGAACACTTTCGCCGTGCCCTCAAGATGATGAAAACTGCACCGATTGGCCTTATATGAAACCATGCATGAACTCAACGAGTTACCTCCCTTTCACGACAACCCTTGGGTAAATGGAATCACTCAGGCGAGGTTGATTAGTAATAATTATTAGAATAAACCTTCAGCAAAGACAAATTTTGTTTGTAGTTCCGATTTCGGGCATAACACTCAACCTTCTTGAAAATATCCCGTGGGTGGCTACATAGGTGGAGAAATGGGTTAATGGGTCATCGAGTCAACGCGAAGTTGATTGTACATGGTAGGGGCTGGGACGTTTCAAGACTGGACTCTGGAAACTGTGAATAATATTGTCACACCTGCGCACCTTCACCGTAAACTGTAACAGTGTTATATCATAAACTGTGTCATGTTTAGTGTAGAACGTTGTTGTGAGACAAGTCACACAATAGGATCGTTCAAGTGCGGTTAACGGTGAGGTTGTTGACAAAGTCGGTAACGGATTAACAAAAATGTTTTGAAGAAAATGTATGTTATTGCTTATGCTTGTGTTAAAGTGTGTTGAAGGTGTATGTTTGCCTTGGAACCTCCCTTTCTTATGGACCTCTTTAATCGGGACTCTTACCGATCGTACTAACAAGGTAATGAAGGGTGATCCCTCCACTGTCATAAGCTGCCGACAGAGCTGTGTTGCTTAGAAACGTTATCCCATAATGATAAATCAACGATAGTTTCTTCTCAAAATAGGGTTAGAGTGTTATCAGATGTGGGATCATAATCAATAATCTAGGCTGGAACTCCGACCACTTAGAGCGGATCCTGTCACGGCCACATACGTGACGTAAATCAGCAACGCGTATTTTGTCAACACACAAACCAAAAGCAACTGCGAAATTTGACGTTGTCGAAGAGCGTGTGACCGTCACTGCTGACCCCGGTAGTGATATAGGTCCGGCTTATGTCTTCCCTATCACCGTGATCAGAATCAACCCTTGTTCAGTCCAGCTGTATTTTGTGTCACGTACTCCTCAATGTCGCAGTCTTGGAACCCGTTAACACTAAACGGGTCCGAATAAATTCAAAGTCACGAAGGTTTCAACTAACTCTTTTTTCATCCTGAAAAGTCTTCTTCCTTTTATCTTTTCCAAGAAATGGAGACTGTCTCGTAATATTATATATATTTGTTGTACTCCAGTATTTTCACGACGAGACCGCTAAAAACCATTTGGCTTGTTATAATTAAACAGCAAAGCATTTTAAAGGTTAGGATCGTGATAAGAAAGGGTAGTACCCCACATATTCATTACGTTCGTGTCCCGCTTGGACAAGAATAGCTTGTATAATCTATTCACAGCACAACTGTAATGAATATATGAACCCATGAACACATTACATCGGATTATAAGGTCAGAGAATGGCGCTGACTCGATTATTCAATAACATGTAACATTTTTTTAAGGAAGATGAAGTTTTTCTAGTAAAACCCATTTCTGTTTAACACTGCACTGACTGGGGTATCGTGTGTGTTTCAAAACGCCATGGGATTTAGTTTAACGCCGCAGTCAGCAATATTCCAGCTATATGGCAGTCATATGAGTTAAGACGCTGTACATTATCACTTAATGTACATCACGCTTTTGAAAACTATGTGTTTGAATATCAAAGAGCAAATGTGAATGTTTAAGTACACGGATTTCAAATATTGGATAAACCATCCCAGGACTGGATATAATTGACAAAAAGTATCCGTAGACGTGCTGGCATTATAGGACAATAATAAACAGATATTTGGTTCAAGTGGTCGAACCGCTAAATGTGTTTCACTAGGCAACCTGTCTTCAATATACGCGTCACGGAGAAAATCGGCGTAGTGAAACATATGTCAGTGGCCTACAGCAGCGTGTCAGTTGTGACAGATGTGTCATAACATTGTATTTTTCACTTCCACGCGATCCGGGTCACTAAACAGATGAAGTGAGTATATTCACAACTTAACGACATATTTTTGTGCTTAGGTAATACATTTCATGGGGGACCTTTGACAATCCGGTTACCCGTGTAAATTATTCAAAATCATTTGGGTTTTCAGACTGGAGGCGAAATGTTAGTCATTTTGAGGATGAAGACTTTTATGGATAGACGAAATGTTGGTCATTTTGTGTGAAATTTCATTCCGTCGAGACCTGTGAGGTTTCTTTGTCCGGTAGAGATGTTCAACGCGGAAATAAAGGCGTCGGTGACATGGCTATACGTAATTTTCATTGATCATTATTTGATAAGTATTTCCCAGATGAACTAATCTGTGACGTAATCCAGAAAATACCTGGTACTGTACCTCCAGCAAATATCAGGGATATGGGATATCATTGGTAACATAAATTTCAAATTGCTCATGTGAATTTGATTTCTTGAGAATCACGATAAATTCCATCCCAACGTCATCCCCATTTTAAAATGGAGAAAATTTAATCATTTTTTATAGTACATGTATTATTAATGTGCTTGAGATTTAGTCATATCACCATCCCGTGTACGACACAGGCTTGTTTCAGTGGGTGACATTCAATCACTACTACGTACATACTCGGTATATTAAACTTCATAAAGAATTGAAAAGAGGCCCTCTAGTGAGTTAATTTACCGCGTTTCATGACAAACTCGCCTCCAACCACCAAGAAACAGACCCCAACATTTATGAATGAGCTCCTATCGTAGCAAGCCCATATTTGTCAGCGGTAGGCGTGGTTCAGCCGGTGCAATTTCGCGCAGAGTAGGCGGGGCTTAATCTAAGGAAAGGTAACTCTAACTGAAGGGCCTGAACACCTGTTATCTCAACTTCAAATTACTTTGCAGTAATTCCGAAGTCTGATAATTTTGATGGAAATGAGTAGCTGGTGTAATCGTATGATCACATCCCGGACAAGCTTATTGGTTTGCGAGTGCAGGTTGTGTTTGGAGAGAACGCCCCCGCGAGCCCGTGTTTATCAACAGCCTGACATGACTAATTGAGCCTCGTTCTGGTTTGACAGCCTCGTTTCGTCAAATAAAACTTGACACAAAGCCCCGCGACTTGTCAATTCAAAGTCAGATACGATGGGATGAGAACGCTTTCTCACTAACACACGGACTTACCATTACTTACAAGGTAGGTGCCATCAGCCTATCTAGATAATTCAATAATATATTCTGTTACGTCAGCTACAGTCGGGTCTCACGTGCTTGTTGCTGGATCCTGTAGGCTGGTACAAGGTGATTTCGGATAACTTTACTAACTTAAAAATATTTATACCACCATTTAATATTATCTATACTCTAGTTTCATTTTGGGATGTATTGTCGGTTGTTATGATTCCTTGTATATGATAAATTCAACAGCTCCATACATCGATAAACAAACTGAAAGTAGACAGGCAAATTGTGATGCATATGCGAGGAGTTTTCTGCTATGTAGAACATGTTGCTCTCTTAACGGTAAATGTGTATAAATATATACATGAATCTAACAATACAGACAGTGTTTAAGAGTGCACGTGTACATATACCTTGCTTTACTATAATACTGACTGAATACTGACTGCATTAAACGTGTCTAACCTGTTGGATTTACATATATTACCCGTGCTTACTTTCATGGAGTTTATCTGTATATTGATCTGGCTAATATGTACACTGCTTATACCGATTTGTGTATACATAAACATCCCGTCTTCCGTTACCTGTGTATTTATTCACGTTATGCGCCAACACATTATAACATTTACACACAACTAAGCTTTTGCTAATTTGGCAATTATTTTCCGTCAATATTCTCGCGTTTTGTTTCATATACCAACATGTAAATGTTTACAGTGAGTGAGGATTAGTTTTCACCTCTTTTCGGAATATTACAGAAATAGCGTAATTTCGGAATAGAGATAACATACAAAGATAAGTTTATAACGAATGTTATAATGAATTGTTGTAAATAATCTTCATGTCTATCCTGTGTACATGTGCGTTTGTGTCGACACAAACTATCCGCATTTGTGTGCCTGCAATCAGTCGGAGCTTCCCAAATTCTCTATCGCGTTAATACAAAGACATTCCCACCCTTGCTCCTTGACGTCTGTGAATAAACGGACTGTCAAAGGACAGCGTTGATAACATGTGCACACATACGCTACAGTGAATATATGACAAGAATACAGTTGTGTCCTACGCTGAATAAACCTAACATACAACAGGCACCCACATGCACGATATCTCTACCAACAAAAGCATAACACTCGCCTTTCTAAACGTTTTCGAGTGAATGTCAGAGTTGAAACTAACGATCGTAGCTATTTAAGATCTGGGAGCAACACCTGTTTTCCACTTTCTCTAATATTCCCAACATTAGCCCGTGAGACCGGGGATATATAAACAATAGATCTTTGTCGCTGTAATCGGTCACAGACTCCAGTACACCACCCACACAATCCAACTGGGGACATTCCGCAGTTACCTCCCTTTGTGCTACTGATTGAAGTTGAACATGAGTGTGGGCCAAATTTCCCAGGTTGTATTTTTAGAATACCGTGTCATGTGTCGCCAAGACAGTCGTACCACTTACCTCAGACTTGGAGCTGGGCCCATATATCTATGTTCGTTGTACTGGCAACATGTGCGAACCCACACACAGCGCTTACAAAGACAGTCTACTAAGTATGTCTTATACACAATGTATGTCTATATACACAATGCCTAACGATAGACCGGACAACAAATATGACTATATTTAAACAAATTAAGTGTTTAAAATTGAAACGTTTCAATTCAACACACATTCACTGACAAGATGCTTTGATCGGAAGGCCAAATGTTAATAATGGGTTTCGCATAACCGTGTATGGTTTCTTAAGAAATTTAAATTTAAATTAAAGTCCAGCATTTTTATAAGGAAATCTTTACTTTCTAGTTCCTGGATCTCATAATTCACGAGGATGTATACAGAATCGGAAGAACTTCATTTCCGTGATCCATTCATTGAGGACCAGACGGTCCCGAGCTACCAGCAAACCCTTGAAGTTGCCGGCATCCCTTACCTGGTCGCATTTGATGACATGCCTTCAAGATTCAAATCAGGACCCACCAGCACATCAGAAGAAGTGTTATCCTGGCTCAGCCAAGAATCACTGGAGATGTATTCAGACACACCGGAAAAACATCATTTTCCGCTGGGAAAGCTGCATGCCTGCTCCATGGATCAAGACCTCTTTTCTGAGGGTTCTTCCTTCAATAGCCTCTCACAGGCTTCATCTCAAGGTGACTCGTCCGATATGTATTCTGCCTCACAGTCCGTTCTGAATGGGTCTCCCGTCTACACCGATCTTAGTGCCATGTCACTATCGTCAAGTTTGCCCTATGATCAACGATCTCCGTCTGACCACCTCGATGCCTTCGGTTCCTCTCCGATGGTCGGTTCCTATCCCTATCAGGACCACACCCCTACTCCTTCGTCCCTTCCTGTCTCACCTCCCAGCTACAAGGAGACCATTGCAAACCGTCGCCTGACCTCACGTGGACCAGGGTACTCCACAACGTTGGATGACGTCTTCAAGGCCATTGCCCATTTGGAGGATGAAGAAGGTTCGTGACTGCCTTACTGGGGAGGAATCATGATGTAAATTTTATCAATATGTTTTCATTTCAGTATCATCATTCACTTTCTATCACGTCAAGCAGTCATGTCTTAAGTTATATATAGTCTTTATCTTTGCTATTGTTAAATATAAAATGTAATGAAAAAAAAGTTGATAACAAATGTAGCTACTTTAGTTAGATCACGTTTGCATTATACTGTACTGTTTCTTTTTTTCACAGCTAAGGGTCGGGGATCGCCACTATCTTATGACTGTGTCCCCCAGACGGGCCACCCCAGCCACGCCCATACGAGCAGCAGCCCCGCCCCTAGTCCCACCCAGAGTCGCTGCACCCCCAGTCCACAGTTGCCAGGTGAGTTTCTTCAACACGTTATCCAATCTATTACACCTTATACATAAACATACATTATTCGGCATTTTTCGGTTGACTATAAAAGCATCACCATTGCCACTAAATGCCATTATCTGGCCTTTCTTTTAAAGAGCACATCACTGTTATAAACAATGTGACTATGTTGAACTGTATGATGGTTAAACAATTCTGGCTTTCTGTCTATAACATGACCTGTCTTTATTTTCTAGCGCCCCCAAAAGCAAAACCTTCAGTATTTGACCCAGAAGATCTGCGGAAGAAGGCGAAGGGCGTTCTAGAGCGTAAGTAGTCGTTTAATATTGAATCTCATTATTCCATGTCTGGACATTTTCTGGATATTCCACCAACGCAATAATATATGTAGTTAACGTGAATCTATCACGATTTTGTTCCCAGATGGCTCTGTTCCAAGGTCTGAGAACTCCGAAACATGCCATTTCGCCATTTGCCTGTTTGTCTGCAGTTCGAGTCAATAACGTACCCTTTGAACCAATTATTTAGGACGCTAGTCGTTTACTCTGAACTCGGATTGAAGATTTTATTTTCGTCAGTGGTATATCGCTGTTTGGAATTTCAGAGGTTTCCCGATTCTGAGTCTTGTTAAGGCCGTTACTTTGACCTGTGTATTTACCTATACGTGTCGTGTTTACAGTGACGGGGCAGGTTCAGCTTTGGCAGTTCTTGCTGGAGTTGCTGACAGACAGCAACAACGACTCGTTCATCCGGTGGGAAGGAGAAGATGGGGAGTTCAGGATGGTCGACCATGATGAAGTTGCCAGACGTTGGGGAAAGCGGAAAAATAAGAACACTATGACTTATGATAAACTCAGCCGGGCAATGCGTTTCTATTACGACAAGAAAATTCTCACCAAAGTTCACGGGAGACGATACACTTATAAGTTTCACTTCGACATCATCATGAAAACTCAGAGAGGGTGCATCAACTCTGTCCCAACCAAGGATACTCAAAAACTGTTAGCAATGGCCAACTTCTTTGTACCTTCTCCGTGTGATTCTGAGAGGAGCTATTCTGCCCCATCGCCTGTTGATCCGGAAGTGCTGCCATCTTCATTCGGATCTCAACCCCCAACGCCTCCTGAGTACAGAAACGAGGGTTACAGTCATGACGGCATGTTCCAAAGGCATGACGTCACCCGAGAATTAAATGACGTCACTGCACAATTACATGACGTCACATCATGGACCGACAGCCCACAATCGCTTCCTCAGTATTCGTGTCAGCGTGACCCAACTCAAAGCCAATATTGCTCAAACGTATCTTCATATCAGAACGGAAATTGGTACGATACTACAAACTTTAACGGGTATTGAAGTCGTAGCGGTGCTATGCTGACGTTCTATTCACGAAAACAATTCTCTTTGTGTTCAAGCGGAGATTCAGCAGGATGCGATCCATGGGACATTTACGGTAACATCCCAGTAAGCCCTATTCGTACATTGAACTGTATTCACATGGGCTGCTTGTGGTGATCAAATTGGCCAATCATTGTGAGAACATTTAAAACGTGAATTAAGAATATTTTTTATATTTTGTCATGAAGATATTTATTTACATCTCTCGAGAGCCAATATTTCATGCATTTCTTTAAAAAAATTAGCCTTTTCAAGCTATGCAGTTCGTATTATATAACTAGCGATAAACCAGATATCCTATTTTTAAAATATAGTGCTAAATCGTGCTATTTTACAGAAAAGTTCCATGTATTGATGAATACTGTTATTATTATGCAGCATATTGATATATTAAGTCTTTGTTACCTGTTTGTATATACTGTTTGCATTTGTAAGATATTTCCACGGGCGGGCCTGTGGAAAGTTGTGATATTTTGTTATATTTTTATATATCTTTTGCTTGTGACAAAATCATCTGAATGAGTGTTCAGGAATCGTTCATAACCATATTCTCCCTATCACATTCCGCTAAATTCTTTATGGGTTGAAATTAAGCATAATAAAAAAAAATGTCTTTAGATTGAATTTGTTAAATGGAGCTTTAAATTTGTAGAATGTTTTTCACTGAAAGTACAAAGTAAAATCACGTGGTAAAACGAAAACGGTAAATATTCATTGAAATATTTATGATAATTATTTTCTTTGCTTGGACTTTACCATTAAATATTTCAACAAAGTAATAACGTATGATATCATTTTTGACTTACTGATTAAATTAACAACATGAAATGTATTTACAAGTAAATTAGGTTTCCTTGAGAAAAGGTTTAGAAAACCAAGGGTAATATTTATTGCAATTATTGACTCACTTGACATTCTTTTATGTGCTTCAAGATGGCGCTGGTTTTCGCCATCAAATCAGTTTCACGATTGATCTCATCCCTAATTTTCTTTTCAGTGGAAAACTAGTTTATGAAGTACATGTATATGTAGTTAAAGACCGTTCCCAGTTTATTCAACGCTTGTTGAACCCCCACTCCCGTAATGCGTGCAGGCAAATGGAAATAACACGTGAATAGCACTCCCAGCAAATAATTATAAAACGTTTTATTTATATGTGTAACCAAATTGAACAAAGATATAGAAATGTGAAATGAAAAATTCATAAGTGGAATTGTTTTGATCAGATTCTAACTTTTAATTTGATTGTGACAGCGCACGTTCATCTTCCGTAAACACCATGCATTCTTTTCTAAATTTATGCTATATTTTTAATTGAATAAATAGAACAGGTATTAGGTAAAAGAAATACATCTTGAAGTCATGCGTTTACCTTTGTAATTTGGTAATTACTTGATATTATTTCCCACTTCCTGTGAAAACGTTCCCTTGTTCTTTAATCTGTTCACCCACGGTTAACCATCGTCATTGTGTGAGTGAGACTGCGTTTGATATGTTTTGTCCTGCGAGAATGAACAATCGTTACAACCATTGTATATATGTATACTTGAATCTGAAATATATTTTATAAATAAACATATTTTAAATTTGTGTATGTTTTATGTTTTGAGTTTTCGTTCCAGTTAATAATTACAGCCAGTCGTTCAGTTTGCTACATTTTTTCGTTTTCGACGTAATTTACAATTTTATTGGGTTTTAATTTAAGTGAAGGTGACAGTTGGTGGTCGGTGTCAGTTGCATCATTTTCAGTTTAATAATACTTCATATGTGGTAATAAGGAAATATCATGTTTGATATTCATTACGACAGAAATTGACATGACAGAAAATATAAAGCTTTCAACAATTTACCCAAAGACATGGAACAAGGAAATGCTTACAATTAAATAGCACAACACAACATAAGCGAGAGAAAACAAGTCATGGATCGTCCATGTGATATTATCAACTTCACATGGGACGATATCGATATGCAGCAGAAACAAATACACGATCTGTGAAAACAATACAGGTCCGAGATCAAATTCCTGGTATAATTGTTTTGTATTAATTTAAATATAATGCAGAATATGATATTAATATCATCTCGATACAATTATTTTTATTGCAATAATTTGAAACTGCAATACAACAACATAATGAAAAATCTTGTTTGAGTGGCATTTTAGAAGTTGAGGTGTACAAATAGGACAAATTGTTATGGATAACAACTTCTTTATTGCGTGATTGCGACGTATCGATACAGATTCTTGTACCGGTGTCAAGCAGGAATGTTGTCATTCCTGTTGTCATTCCTGCCTGACAATTGTACAAGAATCTGTATTGAAATCACGCAGTAAAGAAGTTGTTATCCATAACAATTTTCCTATTATGAAAAATCACTTATAATCACATTGATGTAATGATGCAGAGATTCATTTTTCTTTTCACTTATTGCTCTGTTGCCTTGGAGTCCCAAGTCAAAATGTTCTTTCAAATATTCGCTACGAATTTAACGATCTTACTTTGAAAAATGATGTTCCTGGTGCAAAGTGGTATTTCAGTTTTCGTGCCATATTTGTGTAATTTCAATTGATTAAAGTATTTAATTACAACAAATCCCGCAATACGTAAAATTAAATTTAACCATTTCGACAATATACGTTGTTCAACCTGTGAAACAACACACGCTACTGAACAGAGTGACTCCAGGGATGAACACATCGGGTGTATTGTTTTGTTTGCAAATTTTATGAGTACAAGTATTTTGTAATGCTATGTAATTACAATAGTAAGTGTTGACAATTTCTTCTTGGTTTTCTTCTCTCTCTCTCTCTCTCTCTCTCTCTCTCTGTGTGTGTGTGTGTACGTGTGTGTGCGTGTGCGTGTGTGTGTAATTCTTGGTCTAAGGATCGTTTTTTGAGAACGGGGGAAACAGAAAACAAACATATCTTTAATGCTATTATTTTCGCTCTTATATAGCTGAACATGTTATTGTGTGTGCACCAGTGGTGAAAGCACACCTCGACATTTCAACAGTTACTGGGTATGATATCATTTAGTTTATAATCTGTCGCATGTTCGTCCAAGTCTCAAATATATTATTTGCATTCAGACAAAGCATGAGCCATTTAGATTTTTTCCAGTTCAGTTCGTTTGTCGGTTTCCGTAAACCAAATTAAAAATGGTCTCTCGTGTACAAGAGAAACACACCTCGTCTTTAATTGATGACGCACACTGAACACATGTATATAAAATAACTGAACCGCACGCTAACATCCAGCTCTGTTGATGAAGCTACTATCCCTTTGAATGTGGATACACTGATAGGAATATTAACCTTGTCTCCTGCGGCATATGACTAACCGGCGAAGCATTTCCTATGCGTGTCATTCAAATGATCAGGACCCCTCGTGTGATTCTTTATGTAACATAGGTATATATAGTCTCCAAACTACAGGAAATTGTATACAGGGATAGATCCTTCTGTTCATCTGGAAAATGTTTTTTTTTTTTTTGTTTTTTGTTTTTTTTTGAAAATGTCCATTTATGATCTTTGAATTTCTTTGAAATCAGATCAAGGGCAATATCAGATAAACATCTGTTCACTGTCATATAACTATGAGCAAATAGAAAACGTTATTCGGAACAGTAAAACGCGTTGGGTGATGCGCTCTGCCACTTATTGAATTATACGCAATATAAACGTCGGGGAAAGTTCTGTGGATATACATCTTTATTATTATGAATGCCTTTATTCTGTGTACCTGCTAACACCGAGACTAATGATGTACAGTAGTGCAGAAAACACTTACACATATATGTAGACGAGTGCAGTACATTAAATTCATGGACGTTTATGCGATTGGTAAGGCTGGTGTATACGGATGAATAAAGATAAATATACAGAAATCATTTATGTGTTATATATTGTGGGATATGTATGTCACTTGGATTGCAATGGTGTTAGCTACGCGTTTTTGAATGACCCTCTGGAATTTTAGTGTAAATAACAAAGTATAAGATGCTACATCTGATGATAATGCAAATTTCTCTGATAAATAAAGGGACCGTAGTTGTAATCTACACAGAATGAAGAAAAGAACTTTACTGGGAGACTAAAGTCAGATATTCATAATTCCTAATCGTCATATGATTTGCAGGTGTCGAAGCATCCAAAACTCAATACACTTATTACATGTACATCAGTGTATATCAATACAGCCGAGGCAGTGGTGTAATGTGTCTGCTATTATTTTAACCGTTTTGTTCGTGGTATTAAATGTGTTAGAGTCACATAAAACATTTTAGTAAAACAAAACATAATGTTAAAGGGATATTTCATGAGGAAAATACGTTTTTAAATGTACAATGTAAACTGTCAGGCCATGGGAAGTAAGGAAACTAAATAAAACAAACCAATACAAACAGTGAAGGAATATTGTTTTATTGTGCGTTGATCCTACATACATGCAGTGGTGTTATGACTGGGAGAATTGCTGGAAATTTAACCTTTATCTCCCGCGGAAATAATTTAATGAAAAATGTAACTGTTATACCTCGTGAGGATCACGATAAACACAAGTATATATCTTGTATCTTGGATTTCCAATAGCATCATATCGGAAGGTGGTTCCATTATTAGGTGTAAATCTTAAGTACAGACCACTTAATCAGAGGCCTTTGTGATGCCTCAATAGAATGCATGACCTGAGAAACGTTCAGAATTATGTTACTGAACGTTATGTAAACCATAAGATTTGTGTTACAAGGCGTTATGCATCATGTTAATAACTGTTTTGCCCGTCCGTATTCATGATGCTATGGCGTATTTTACAAGACCTCATGTATCACGTTATGAATTATTCAGGACCTCATGCATGATGTTAAGCATTGTTTTACAGGACCGAAGGCATGATGTTAAGCATTGTTTTACAGGACCTAAGGCATGATGTTAAGCATTGTTTTACAGGACCTAAGGCATGATGTTAAGCATTGTTTTACAGGACCTAAGGCATGATGTTAAGCATTGTTTTACAGGACCTAAGGCATGATGTTAAGCATTGTTTTACAGGACCTAAGGCATGATGTTAAGAATTGTTTTACAGCACCTAAGGCATGATGTTAAGCATTGTTTTACAGGACCTAAGGCATGATGTTAAGCATTGTTTTACAGGACCTAAGGCATGATGTTAAGCATTGTTTTACAGGACCTAAGGCATGATGTTAAGCATAGTTTTACAGGACCTAAGGCATGATGTTAAGAATTGTTTTACAGGACCTAAGGCATGATTTTGAGCATTGTTTTACAGGACCTAAGGCACGATGCTAAGAATTGTTTTACAGGACCTAAGGCATGATGTTAAGCATTGTTTTACAGGACCTAAGGCATGATGTTAAGCATTGTTTTACAGGACCTAAGGCATGATGTTAAGCATTGTTTTACAGGACCTAAGGCATGATGTTAAGCATTGTTTTACAGGACCTAAGGCACGATGCTAAGAATTGTTTTACAGGACCTAAGGCATGATGTTAAGCATTGTTTTACAGGACCTAAGGCATGATGTTAAGCATTGTTTTACAGGACCTAAGGCATGATGTTAAGAATTGTTTTACAGGACCTAAGGCATGATTTTAAGCATTGTTTTACAGGACCTAAGGCATGATGTTAAGAATTGTTTTACAGGACCTAAGGCATGATGTTAAGCATTGTTTTACAGGACCTAAGGCATGATGTTAAGAATTGTTTTACAGGACCTAAGGCATGATGTTAAGAATTGTTTTACAGGACCTAAGGCATGATGTTAAGCATTGTTTTACAGGGCGTTAGACATGATGTTAAGAATTGTTTTACAGGACCTAAGGCATGATGTTAAGCATTGTTTTACAGGACCTAAGGTATGATGTTAAGAATTGTTTTACAGGACCTAAGGCATGATGTTAAGAATTGTTTTACAGGACCTAAGGCATGATGTTAAGCATTGTTTTACAGGACCTACGGCATGATGTTAAGCATTGTTTTACAGGGCGTTACACATGATGTTAAGAATTGTTTTACAGGACCTAAGGCATGATGTCAAGATTTGTTTTACAGGACCTAAGGCATGATGTTAAGCATTGTTTTACAGGGCCTTAGACATGATGTTAAGAATTGTTTTACAGGACCTAAGGCATGATGTTAAGCATTGTTTTACAGGACCTAAGGCATGATGTTAAGCATTGTTTTACAGGGCGTTAGACATGATGTTAAGAATTGTTTTACATGACCTAAGACATGATATTAAGAATTGTTTTACAGGACCTAAGGCATGATGTTAAGCATTGTTTTACAGTGCCTTAGACATGATGTTAAGAATTGTTTTACAGGACCTAAGGCATGATGTTAAGCATTGTTTTACAGGACCTAAGGCATGATGTTAAGCATTGTTTTACAGGACCTAAGGCATGATGTTAAGCATTGTTTTACAGGACCTAAGGCATGATGTTAAGAATTGTTTTACAGGACCTAAGACATGATGTTAAGAATAGTTTTACAGGACCTAAGGCATGATGTTAAGCATTGTTTTACAGGACCTTAGACATGATGTTAAGAATTGTTTTACAGGACCTAAGGCATGATGTTAAGCATTGTTTTACAGGACCTAAGGCATGATGTTAAGAATTGTTTTACAGGACCTAAGGCATGATGTTAAGCATTGTTTTACAGGGCCTTAGACATGATTTTAGAATTGCTTTACAAAGCCTTTTGCACAGAGTTAAGCAATATTTTACAGGGTCTAAGACATGATTTTAGAATTGCTTTACAAAGCCTTATGCACTGCGCTAAGCATTGTTTTACAGGGCTTTGGACATAATTTAAGAATTGCTTAACAATGCCTAATGCACTGCGCTAAACATTGTTTTACAAGGTCTAAGACATGATTTTAGAATTGCTTTACAAAGCCTTATGCACTGCGCTAAGCATTGTTTTACAGGACTTTGGACATAATTTTGGAATTGCTTTACAAAGCCTTATGCACTGCGCTAAGCATTGTTTTACAGGGCCTGTGACGTAATTTTCGAATTGCTGTACAAAGCCTTATGCACTGTGCTAAGCATTGTTTTACAGGGACCTATGGATTCCTTTAAGTATTGTTTAATAGGACCTTATGCATGGCATTAAGAATAATTTACAAAGCATGAATTAGGTTAGTGTTTTGCAGTACCTATGAATATTGTCAAAACTTCTACATTAAATTATTCTACATAAATTATTATTCTACAGCACATTCCGAGGGCCATCATGCATGTTGTTCATAATCATCTTAATATTTAGCTCTATTTCTTGACAATAATGCTAATTATCTACATAATTGGTACTACTTTTGTTAAAGATGGCTTATACTGGGTCCACTCTAACTCCCCAACACCAACACAAGGAAACATATCGTAATCTTTTCCCAAATACAGTTTGTATCTTATGCAGCTTTAAAATAATGAAAACATGATTATTTCTGAAATCAAATGCGTGTACATTACATGTTGTCTACCATTTCAGCACTAGTATAATGTTACTGGACGAAAGTGTAGCTAGACACAACACGGGGGAATCCCAGAATTCTGACCCCGGGTCATCATTGCCACTCCTTAATGTTCCCTGGCTGATCCGAGCTGGCGACACGAATCCTGCTGTGCTGCTAATAGAGCTGACAGTGAGGACTGTCAGATTGTGCGGGGACAACAAGTGTAGTTGTGTTGCTGTATGCCGTACACAGCAATGTTACAGTGTGCGAAGGCAATCTGTAATGTCTTCAGCTGTCATTAATTATATCATTTGCCTGATGTCTGACGTGAATATCATTGTCTCATGTACCGGGTCAGTAAATCGATTGCAACAGTAGCTGTTCCCCGAACTTGAGACTGCAACTGGTACTTGACCTTGTAAACTTCACACGGAAAATCAGAACAAACTGATGAGAGTTTGTTAAGTAACTATTCTGTTTTGCCAACAAACGCTATGATATTTTTTTTCCAAGGGTTGGACTGAATTTTTCATAGACGTGGCCCCTAAGTTAATGATAAATAGGTTAAGTGATAATTTCTGTCAAATGTAAATAGTCCTCTAACGAACTAGGGTTCTTAGAATGTTATTGTCCGCTTTTCTAGACTTGCGTCCTTAAAGGATAGAATTACTATACGCCATTACATCAATGTGAAATGTTATTTGTTGTTTCCCTGCCTGGCTGTCGACAGTAAGGGTTAAAAGGAGATAGTCAGTTTGGAGTTCGTATACTGTCTGATTCGTCAAATTGCAGCGTGGCGTTTTCACGTCTCAAGCCGGCGTTGTTCCTGAGTGTCTGAATAGTAACATTTAAGCAGGCACACGCTTACGCGCAAACGCACGCGTTGCAATAAAACAATTATGCAAAATCTCAAACTAGAAGTTAAAACCTACTGCATCTCAACACGTCGTTGTGCTCCTGAAGTATGACGCTTAGTCTCTGAACATGTATAATTCTGATAGTACAAATACTCCTATTGCAACTGAAAAGGACAAAGTTGAGATGAAGACTTTCCGTACGGGAATTTTACTGCAGAAAGGTTCGGAAACCAAGTAATATAATGCGGCTCTGCGACTGTGGGACAGACCATTGTGTTCCCAGTGCCCCAGTCTTGCCGAGTGAGGCCTCTATTCTGTTAAGTCATATCAAGTTGCAGAATAGCATCTACGTTCATCTTGTGATAAACGATGGCGTCCCTGGAAACGCGGACGCTGACTCATAATTCTTTGGCATCCAAACTAGCCGACCTGTCTTTGTTGTTTGACTCAGCATTGTTCCAGGTCTGTCTTTGTTGTTTGGTGTCGTACTCTGCAATGTTATAGCTACATGACTGCGACATGCCTTGCTTTTGGGGTGACACACAGCGAATATTATAGCTATTTGACTTTAGCCAGCCTTTCTTGTTTGGCGTCGTACTCTGCAGTAATATAACTATATGACTTTGTTGTTTGACGTAACACTCAGCAATATTACAACTATATGACTACATCCTCTTCTTGTTGTTTGACGACACACTCAATTATAACATAGCTACATGACTCTAACCAGTGTTTGCTGTTTGACGTGACAATCAGCAATATTACAACTATATGACTACATCCTCTTCTTGTTGTTTGACGACACACCCAGCTATAACATAGCTACATGACTCTAACCAGTGTTTGCTGTTTGACGTGACAATCAGCAATATTACAACTATATGACTACATCCTCTTCTTGTTGTTTGACGACACACTCAATTATAACATAGCTACATGACTCTAACCAGTGTTTGATATAGCTGTTATAGCTATAAGACTGCAGTCTGCGTTTGTTGTGTGACGTCTGGCTCAGCAATAATATGAGTACATGACTGCAGCCTGTTATTGGTGTTTGGAGTGACATTCGGCAACAGTATAGCTAAATCAGAGGAGTCTTTGTTGTTTGGTGTCGTACTCAGAAATTACCTAACTATATGACTGCAACCTGTCTTTGTTGTTTGACGTTACACAACAAACAAACAAATATAAAATGAAACGCATAGGTATTTTGTATTTTTTAAAAAGCTGTTAATTATCTCATGCTTTCAAATAGGCGTCGAACTATGGAACAAAACTGTTAATAACCTGATTTTACACACTTGCACAAGTATAGAATTCGATGATGTTGATTCTCTGATTGAAAATGTTGATTCTGGTGAGATTTCGTACGAGAATTAAAAAGGCATCACCACAATGCAACAGAAAGCACCTTACATCTGAAATAATGCAGTAAGGAGCAGACACTGTCTGGCTATAAAAATCCAGATTACGTTCGGAAATCGGCATTTAGGAGTTCAAAGTCAAATCACAACGCCACGTCTTGACGCTGCGACATCGAACATCGCCATTGAAAGAATGCATCCGGATACTACATTTGCCTGATCGTACTGCCATAGGTGAGAACACAGCAGCCAGGATGCCCACTAATGATATCCGGTCAAACTGTAACAGCTTAAGAGAGACTGGCTTGAGAGCCAAGAGCTCCATCCTACATCGGGGCCGTGCTACGTCGTCACCATGGCATTCATCGTACCCGTTATCTAAACTTATCCACTTGGTTGTAAAGGCGTGCCATTTTTCTACACTAATGCAAACAAATATGAACTGAAGTCTGCTTGTGGACGGATTTTGCCTGTTTGAAAATGCAACTTTTTCGCAACAGACTTTCGGTTTATGCGGTTTTTTGGTTTTGAATAGTATGTGTTCATGTCATAGACTATTTGATATAGTCTGCAGTTAAAATGTGTATTCCAACTTTAAATCGCCACCATCTTCGTGATGTGATCTGGTACTGAAGGATACCTGACAGGCCGTCTGTGAGTTCCTTCAGCATATTTACAATATACGTTCAGATGCAATATCATGTGAAGTGAGCATGATGCAGTGTTCAGCTATAGCTGCTCGCTGACTGTACGTTAAACTATGTTGGGGAATCCCCCTTAAGTTCCCCAATAACGCACACTCTGGTTACACACACTCGCCTGTAGTACCTCCTTTAGCCTCGGTCACGATCTGACGCTATGTACACCATTATTTTATCTATAGTATGTGAACTTATTAGTAATGCAAAGACAATGCATGCA
Source organism: Haliotis asinina (assembly GCF_037392515.1). Lineage (NCBI taxonomy): Eukaryota > Metazoa > Mollusca > Gastropoda > Lepetellida > Haliotidae > Haliotis > Haliotis asinina. Next base: position 384,670 of record NW_027133898.1, read on the forward strand.
TGTGCGCGCGTTTGACAGTTTTCACGGTGTCCTGTGGTGTTATAGTGATATCCCATTGTAATGCCACAGTGTTAGCATAAAATGCTTACCTATTATTATACTATAGTGCGTGGCCATTGTAACACCACATAATGCTAGTCCATTGTAATCCCAGGGTGCTAGCCCGTTGCAATGCAAATGTGCCCGCTCATTATAAGACTACATAGTGCTAAACCAATGCAATATCATAGTGCTGGTTCATTGTAACACCATAGTGCTTGCCTGTTGTAACAAAGCAGTGCTTGTCCATTGTAACACCATAATGCTTGTCCATTGTAATACCATAGTGTTTGTCCATTGTAATACCATATAGTGTCGTCATAATTATAGTTGGAATATTGCTGAGTGCGGCGTAAGACTAAACTCACTCACTCACTCGCTCGCTCACCACATAGTACTAACCCATTGTAATACTGTCGCGTTAGCCCATTATAATACAACATAGTGCTAGCCCATTATAATAAAGCATAGTGCTAGCCCATTATAATACAACATAGTGCTAGCCCATTATAATACAACATAGTGCTAGCCCATTATAATACAACATAGTGCTAGCCCATTATAATATCATAGTGCTATAGCGAAAGCATTAGGACGCTTGTTCTTTAACCATAATAGTTCAGGGCGAACGTGTGCTTTATTGCACTATACATGGTGGTAGAACGAACTGTATTTCTTTTCTAAAATGCCGTATTAAATCATTTTAAGCCTAATTTCGAGTAATCTATGGCAGAAACCAAACGACGGTGTCTGTGACCGATCTTAAATTAAGAATCATCGCACAGGGCTACCTGACGCGCTGTTCTTTTGACGTGTCAGCCCCCAACGATAAGACAAACGTTACTAGAAAAACAAATGATGAACAATTTGGTGCCGGTTTATGTTTGGGTTAAATATCTTCTCTAGATCATGTTAATTACATCCGTCTTCTCTTAAACCATACAAGGCAATATGACCGTCTCATTTCTACTACCAACGAATGTTTAGATCAGTACATTCAGCTGAAGCGGACTAGTCATGCGACATTCCACGATTGCATTGTGGGAATGTAAACATTGCAAACATTACTGTGTCTCTGCAAAATTTTGAGTCGAACTATGAGACATTTTATCCTTCGGAAAACATAAACGTAATGTTTACACCAGAGATGTTAGCTGTGTGATGCAACTGCAAACCAAGAAACGGGATGCGACTAAGCAGTTTACTGTGGGAGGCTGTACGAGGCAATAGCAACTGACATCCAGCGCGACGTCGGTTACATTGTAACGTAATGCAAAAAACGTTCGATTACGAGGGGGAAGACTGAAATGGCGCAGTGACGTAAACACATTGTGACGTAATGCAAAAAGTGCACATTATCGTCTGATAAAGTATATGTATTGTCGGCGCCTGAGAATACCATATATTACCTGCCCGTTCTAATACCATATACTACGTGCCCATTGTAATTCCATACAATGCTTAACTATTGTAACACCCTACCGACTGCCCATTCTAATACCATATAACGTTTGCCCATTCTAATATCATATAGTGTTTGCACATTCCAATACCATATAATGCTTGTCTATTGTTAAACTATAGTGCGTGCTCATTCTAGTACCATAGTGCCAAACCGTTGTGATACCACATAGTGCTGAACCATCGCAATGCCATATAATGTTTGCCTATCGAAATACCATATAGCGCTGCCATGGCCCGTTGTAGTACCATAGTGCCTTCCCCTTTGTAATTCCATAGTGTTATCCTATTGTAATACCGTAGTGCTAGTAACACCACATAGTGCTTGTCCATTGCATGTCATATAGTGCTTGCACATTGTAATACCATCGTGCTAACCTATCTTAATACCATAGTGCTTGCGCATTATAATTCCATACAGTACTAATCCATTGTAATGCCACAATACTAGCCCACGGTACTACCATAGCGCGTGCCCACTGTAATACCACATAGTGTGCCCGTCATAATGCCATATCATGCTAGAATATTGTAATACTATAGTGCGTGCCCATTGCAATACGACGTAGTGCTAGACCATTGTAATGTCATGTAATGCTTGCTTATTACAATACCAGCTAGCGCTAGTGCATCGTAATACCATAGATCTAACACATGGTACTGCCATGTAACACTGATAACTCACTCTGACATATACACTGACTCCGTCCCGTCCTGTTCTTGTTTTATATGCATAGTCTCTGTCTACCAGACAGGGTAAAGGCACAACTTGTAGCTGTCATGTGGTCGAGATTCGAACCGAACTTCCCCTCTAATGTCCATTTAACTGTGTGGATTAAGTGAGGGCTCTCACCTACTCACATAGGATTCGTAATTTATACTTTTTCAAGAGAAGTGTCCTGAGTATTCTTTCATGACCAATATTTAAACTCCAAATTGTAATTTGTGATGATGCACTGAATTGCTTGTTCAGGGCCTAAGGAATACATTGCATCTTTCTCATGTATGATCACTGGAATGTGTTTGTTTTCCTAATCTGTATTTCCTGATAATTGATAAGTAAGTAATTGATATTTAAAAATACAAATTGCCTATGCGTTTCTTTTTTGGATAGCATATATTGTTTTGGTATAAACATAAAAGTCGTCTTCTAAACTTGTAAACAGTAGATGCTGAAACCAACGGGTCTGACGACATCTGCAGATTTATTATCATGAGAAAAATCGTCATTCATGGGCTGATATCTATGATACGTAAGGCCCAGTTTCGAATTTTCGGTATCTAACGGGGTTTCTATTATTAGATACGGTGAGGTAGCCTTGTGGTTAAAGCGTTCGCTCGTGAACGCCGACGATCGATTTGGTTCGATTCCCCACAGGATACAACCTGTGAAGTCCATTTCTGGTGTCCGTGTCCGTGATAATACTGGAATATTACAACAACATACTCACTCTCTCTCGTAGTTACGGACAACATCACTTGGTACAAACTGCTGTGCTTTTATCATCATTTAAACAGTTATATATCTGTTATCACAAACAGAATCGGTGACTTGAATATCAGTCGCCCGAATCTTGATGGCCTCCCACTGAACAGGATTGTGCGTGAAGGCACACAAAGGACACGCTTGCTGCGATTCAAAAGCTCATTTCACAGTTCAGGATATACTCCAGTTATTTTGTTAGCGTGACATTTAAATACCAGTTTAAAAATGACTCCATCAGTCGTTTAAATGCTGAAGGCCGATATTGCTTTGTTTGTTTACAGCGTTTATGCGTTTCCTTTGTACATACACCCACGTGCACGCGTTGCACGATTGGTTACTGAAGCAAACAGACAACGCGTTACAAGGAGAACGTACTACGTAGATATATACATGCTAACACAAAAAGATCGACTATCCTTTGGTTCATGCCGGAACGTGTTGTATGCTGTAGTGAATCCATTTGAAGTTTGATCACGTGTATGGTGAATGAGTTATACTTACTGCAATTTTCCCCTATACTGCGCTCTTTTTTGTTTTGTGTATTTAGTGTATTTTAGTTTTAATGGATTTTGACTCAAATGTGTTGTGCTGTGGTTCAAAGTGTTTATTTCAAGTTACGCCATCCATGTGCCCGTTTCTTCTCACAAGAGTGAGTGAGTGAGTTTTACGCCGCTTTAAGCAATATTTCAGCAATATCACGACGGTGAACATCAGAAATGGGCTTCACACATGTGGGGATTCAAACTCTGATCTTCTGCATGGCGAGCGGAGGCTTTAAGGCTTTAAGGTTTAAAGACATTTGCCACCCTACGGCCTCCGGCGTTCACAGAGGAGACACGAGCAGTCCGGCCGAGATGTATAGCACATAATACATCAAAATCAACAGTACCTGGAGAATGTTTGACTTACATTCCTTTTCTATTTAGTAATTTTTGTTTTTAAAAGGTGGCGAACAACAAAAGTAGTTTAAGTGGCCTAACCATAGCAAACGTTTCCGATTGTCGACGTGAAAGAGGTTTTAAAAAGGGGGTCACTTCTCGCCCCCGAGATGCAAGATGTGCGGGGGTGACAGCTATTAGTCATCCCCTCAGTCTGCTGTTGAGCCCGGGGTCAGCCTTGATTCACCGAGTCTGTTCGTGCCATGGCAGATCCTTGGGTTTTCCAAACCGCAACTGCGCAGCTGGTCTTGTCCATATCGACAACCTGTTTAATCAAGGCATCACACCACTGAATGTGGTTGGTTAGCATTGATAGTGTTTTCCGGCACGGTGACCGATGATAAATAGTTGGTCAAACACTTTCAAGATGAACAACTTCAGTTATCCGACTTCGTTTAATATCAGTCTAATTTACTATTCATTTCTTTACACGTTATGAATGGATGGATGGATGGATGGATGAATGGTTTATGGATGGATGTTTCACGACATGATCAACAATACCCTGGCAACTCTGTGACCAATGACGCCGGCAAATACTCAGAGGGTTGTCAAGGCAGGTGTTGGTATGGTTCGAGTTCGTGGATGTCAAATCAATATAATGGGGAAAACTTGACAACTCCTGTAGTTGATACAACAATACAGAATACCATGACACACATGCATGATCGCGGCATGCACATGCATGTTCTACTTACAAAGATATTAGCCTTTGGAAATAAATGTTTATTTGGATGTTGTCGTATTCAGTCCCTGTGATCATACCAGAGGCATATTGGAGAGAGAACACATGAGCCTCTGTCCACAGTTAACTTTCCTTTTGCTGACCACTCAACCCGTAAGTGACTTTAGGTTTAGCAATATTCCCCAACATCACGATGGTCCACATCAGAAAATTGCGTGACGAGAGAACGTTTGAACCTCACTACGCGTAAACGCGTAAGGATGTTACTTGTTGTTACCCTGCCTAATTCTTAAGCGGGACAGACCATCATTTTCAACTGTGTATGGTATACCTGTTCACGCACACTATACGTATTGACTAATAAATACATCCAAACACATATACACACCCACACCCGCACACAGACACACAACACACGTGCATTCTCCCGGCTTCGTGAACAAACTGTCTTCAAGGGTAAGTTAAATCCCGTATCCCTGACTGATATCGTGCTGTTGCAGCCGCCTCTTGGACATTCTGGCTGTGACCGGAATTTTTTTCCGTTACATATTCCTCCATATACTGCTTTAACACTATACTTCTGAAACGTCAGGAAATAGTCTCACACATAATTTAACTGATTAATTGTCTTTAATGTACTTGAAGTTAATACCCAGACTTCATACCAAATCACGCTAGCGGGAGAAAGAGAAAGAATGAACAAGTCGATGAACGCTTGGATAGCCATTTTAAGACGTTCGTATGTGTGCACGTTAGAAAACCGAAAATACTTCCGCCCTCATTAAAAGGAAAAACATTAGACTACATAGACCCTCGAAGAGGACTGATGAACCACAATGACGCCTCTTGAATGTACAAAACATGTTCACCTCTACTGTCTAAATCTACAGTGAACAGTGCTCCAATTTTGTCGCGGTTTTGGAGAAACTGTCATGTGAAATTAAGTAGACGAGGAAGAAGGAAATAACAGGGCGAAACATGTTATGCAATCTCAGGATCGTCGTTGCAAATCTCAGTTCTCTAGTCTCACAATAAGTCTGCAGGTATTACGCTATGGACAGTCTTTAATATACATGGGGTCATAACATGATAAGCGCATCTATGGTCAAGTCTTGGTTCCTGATTCGTAAGGTGTAGGGGCGGTGGTTTAAGCGCTCGTCACACTGAAGAGACGGGTTCGATTCCCAAAATGGGTACAATGTGTAATCCCTATTTCTGGCGTCCCCCGAGGTAATATTGCTGGAATATATCGTGAAAATATACTTACTCCCTCACTCACACATAATGTGGGCATGTGACCTAAACTGTTGTTTGCATTAGGAAATACATTGCCTACCTTTGTCCGCTGAGACTTATGATTCTGACGTGACACTGAAGAAAGCAGTGCGGAGGTATTCCCTTCCTGCACCAATATGATTTTGTTCAACAACGACATCAGTCGTTAACACGTACAATCATGTAAGGGTAGCTTCAGTGTAATGCGCGAGCAACGTGAGGATGAGTGAGTGGCATTTTACGCCGCTTGTAGTAATATTGCAGTAACATCACGACACACAAACAGATACTGTAAAACCGCTACCAATTCAGAGACCCTACAACCTAATAGGAGATAACAATTAACTTAGCTCTAAAAATGCCGACTTTTAGGTTGTATTTTGTGTCGTGATGCTTAAAAACATACGTTCAGTCATTTACAACCTCCAAGTCATGACGGGCGTTGGAGTAGCCTAGTGGTTAAAGCGTTCGTTCGTCACGCCGAGGACCTGGGTTCGATTACCCTCATGGGTACAATGTTCAAAGCCCATTTCCGGTGTTTCCCTCTGTGATGTTGCAGAAATGTTGCTCAAAAGCGGCATAAAGCCATATTCATCAACAGTTGTGTGCACCGCAAGGAGATGGAGATAGTCGCTGAGTTCGCTTCATTCAGTCGGACATTGATGCAAAATGTTGTTTAAAATCCGTACACAATAAATTAAATCCAAAACAAAAATAAAAACAAAACAAAAAAAACAACAACAAACAAACAAAAAACAACAACCAACCAACCAAACAAACAAACACAAACAAACAACAACCAAAAACAAAAAAAACCCAAAAACAAAAACGAAACGAAAACAAAACACAAGCAACAACTAAAACCAAACCAAAACTACCGTACTTTACTATAATTATAATTCATGCTATAATATGAATTCACCATTAGCGGATTTCATCGATAACCTTGATCATGATTTCATCATCGCGTGAGTAACATCGTTAAATGTTTACAGTATTCCACTACTTAGTACCCGTGAAGGTTAGAATTGATCTTCAGTAACGCATACTAGTCGAAAGACGGGATCGGGTGGTCGTGCTCGCTGACTTGGTTGACGCATGCTATATCTCATCCAAATTGCGTAGATTGATGCCCATGCCACTGATCACTGGGTTGTCTGGTTCAGACTCGATTATTTTCAAACTGCCTCCATATAGCTGTACTATCACTAAACTCACTCACTCATAATTACCCATCAAGCCATGAGGATAACCAACGGTTATTGTTACCGTGATCATTATGATGAGACCCGTGAAGATCCCGGTGTAGAATAGGCCTTCAGCAACCCATGCTTGCCACAAAAGGCGACTATGCTTGTCGTAAGAGGCGACTAACGGGATCGTGTGCTCAGGCTCGCTGACTTGGTTGACATATGTCATCGGTTCCCAATTGCGCAGATCGATGCTCATGTTGTTGATCACTGGATTATCTGGTCCAGACTCGATTATTAACAGACCGCCGCCATATAGCTGGAATATTGCTCACTCACTCACTCATTATGATGATACAGATCCTGACCACCTCTCATCGTCACATACTTTAGTGTCGCATCCTACAGGAACACAGTCACTAGCCATGTTTCCTCCAGCCTGACTTTGTTTAAACATACTAGATGAGTCATAGAAACCTAGTGATGCGATAATGTGTGTACATTTCAAATCCCGGAGAATCCCAGATTAGAGTCGAACGCAGTCGTTCTTTTTTACCATTCGTGAAAAAGGTTTTATGTCAATATATTTTGGCCATGTTTATTTATTATTTTAATTCCGTTTTCTTAATTAAATCTTTGGAGGGGATGGATGTGGGAGGTGATGGGAATTTGGGTTATGGTTGCATGCAGACAGGAGGTGGCGTGGAGTTAAGTAATGTTGCACCTATAGCAACGTACGGTGTTTTGTGTATGACGGTGGTCGTGGACGTGGACGTGGACGTGGACGTGGACGTGGACGTGGACGTGGACGTGGACGTGGATGTGGTCGTGTTGGTATGTGTGTCAGTCCCAGCGCAAACACAAAATGTAAACCAGTTGAAAATAAATAAATCATCATGCTTAAAAGGACGCACTAAATGCGAATCTGTTTAGTTATATGTAATGGACGGATGAACATTTACAAAGCACAAAAAACCTTACACAGCATTTTCTGGCGTTCAGATGATGCAATCTGCACCGAAGGCTGTGGACAGTACTAACTGTTTCACTGCAGAGTCCGATTTGGTATATAGTTAACCTATACGGCGATATGAGCGATTATGACTGGATTGTCACGTGACACAACATGTCATCCTGTCTCGGGACGTTGCTATTGACTGTTGTTATCAACCAGTACATCATTTGACGTCAACGCAGATAATTTACGAAGTAATCCTATTGGTAGGGTGTTGGCCGTCTTACAGTACATGCGCGGCAGGATGTACTGTTTTACTACGTGCCATGTTGTGCCGACAACGATGTTTGGAGGTTCACGACCCGTGACGTCATTGACTGATTTGATCGTAGACCCGGAGAAGGTCAAAGCCTTAGTCGACGTGATGTCAAGCTTAGCGTAGAAAAAATGCCGTCAAATGCGCGTGAAGGACAGCACAGCAAACAAAACGGTATTCACGTGACATTTATGTACATATTTTGCTGACGTAGGTATTTACTTCAGAAACACCAAGATGTTATCGCGCCTTTTGAAATTCCACATGCACTTACACATGGGAAGAATATTAACAAGACGACAAAGTCATCTATATCTCCCGCAGCGGCAAAATATTCTTAATGAATATGTCTACTGATTATAATTACAGTATGTCAATGTCTTGACGTTCGTATGGTAGAGTGGAAGGAGAGTATTGTACGGTTCTGTTCCGGGAAAGAACAATACCACCAAATTCTGTAAAGGTCCAACTTGTTGCCATGGAAACGCAAAAGAAAAAACATATTTAGAAATCCAAGCCTACCAAAAGGCACCACTATACCACCAGACCTATACATATGTGCCAAGTCTGGTGAGGAAAAAAGTGAACTGTTTTTAAATTCTGCTCCGGAAAATTTCAGTCAAAGTCAAACGTTTTGGAAACCACCAAAACTTATACTCACCCACTAGTGTCATCCCTCAAAGGCACATCTACGTATTATGATGAACATGGCGAACATTTGTTCATCCTTACAAAATGACATCCTCAATGCCTCCGCCTACGTCACTATTCCATGGAAACAACACAAACTAAAATCCATATCTATGTCTAATCCTGTACTGTTAGATGTAGCTAACGTGTATTGTCTGGAAGATCTGCACAGGACAAGATGACATGCTCATCATCAGTCACAGCCATGTCTAATCCTGTACTGTTAGATGTAGCTAACGTGTATTGTCTGGAAGATCTGCACAGGACTAGATGACATGCTCATCATCAGTCACAGCCATGTCTAATCCTGTAACGTTAGATGTAGCTAACGTGTATTGTCTGGAAGATCTGCACCGGACAAGATGACATGCTCATCATCAGTCACAGTCTCAGTCCTGTTTCCGTGCAAATCGGAAATAATACAAATATAATTAAATCACATCTGGGTCTAACTACGGATCATGCTTCATATGTGTACCAAGTTTGATTAAGCTAGCACGTATAGTTTAGTAGATCTGCTCCGGACACGATAACATCTTCAATGCCACAGCCTAAGTCAAGTTTCCATGGAACGCAAAAAATAAAATTCATATCTGGGTCAAACCCCCAAAAGGCACATCTAGGTACTATGCTGGACATGTGTATCAAGTTTGATTAAGTTATCGTGAATAGTTTATTAGATCTACTTCGAACAAAGTATGTCGGACGCGCGAACTGAAGGACTCGTTTCTGTCTTCCCCGCAACTTCGTTAAATAAAATAAACGTTTGCAAAGATCTGTTACAAGGAGTGATGTTATTGTTAAGTAATACAACCTCTTGAATCGTGTCTGAAATTTGCTGCACTCTTCGTAAATATGCTTGGACTCGAACCCAAGCTATCAGCGTGGAGAGCAAACCCTTACCAACAACCCAACCACTCGTATTAATAACTGCTCTCTTATACTGTTATGACGTTAGCGTTCATTTCAAAGCAATGTGATGTTTGGTTTCTGTGATTGCTTGTGAAAGCGACATAATGAGATTTTCATGAGTCTCATGGCATAACAGTCCATGCATATGCTATTATCAACGAACAAGGAAGGCATCGATAATACATTAGACGTCTTTTGAATTATCGTTTACGGGTTTCAAACATGCATGTTTTTTGGTGATAAAGTACAGCATTAGATCGAACATTTCCCAAGTTGATGACATCATTCCATCAACACACTGTTTAAAGCTACAAGAAGATATGTAATATTTTCAACGATTTGATCCGTCCAGGCTGTCCCTAGCTGCCAGGGAATAACCAGTGTGTGAGTTACGATTTTAAGTCACCACGAGGGATACAGAGCACAACCATGGAGATCTACATCCGCTGGGGTCATTTGGTGTGAAAATGACTGCTTCGAAATAAAACAATGCATACTTCCCGACAACTGTAATTTTGTAGTTTCAAACTGTTGAAGCAACCATTGTGTGATCAGCGTGGTTCGAATATTGATGGCAATGTTCGTTTGTTTTTGGAGATTTTTTGTTTGTTTGGTTATTTTTTGTTGGTTTTGGTGAAGTCTGTTTTACGTTTTGGTGAAGCTTTTCTTCGGTTTGGTGGTGCTTGTTTGGTTTGCTTAGGTGATGCTTTATTTTCGATTCTGTGGTGGTTTTGGTGATTGTTGTGGTGATTGCCGACTTTCACGACCAGCCTGAGTTACTGAGTACCACTTCTACCCTGCCTTTGGGGCGATGGAGTAACCTTGTGGTTAAAGCATTTGCTCGTCACACCGAAGACCCAGGGTTCAATTCCAAACATGGGAATAATGGTTGATCCCCTTTCTGGTGATTCCGCCATGATATTTCTGGTCTATGTCTACAAACGGCGTAAAACTAAACTCACTCACTCCAGCGCGTTTACTTCGGCCGCCGCGTGACAGCTCTGTTCAATAAATGACGCTTCATGGAGGACTACAGATTATTCAGTGTGTGTGACATATGACACGTCGCAGTGACTGGCTGACATCATTCTATCAACGAAGGCGTTACCTGACTGATTTGTAGAGTGGTTATAAACTGGAAGAGAACATTCTGTGTCACGAACAAAGTTCTGTAAAGGTACTTAGAAGTTGGAGGAACATTAATGCGTAAGACGTTTTTTTTGTATGGATAACAACTTGTTTTTGTATTCTTTATACGACGTTTCAACAATGTTGTTACAGGCTGAAACAACGATATAGCAGCACCGCTGTTAGCCTCTTGAAACAACATGCGTGTGAAGTGTCATTAACATGATGAAACAACGAATATAGCAGTACTGCCGTTAACCTATTGAAACAGCATGCTTGTGAAGTGTCATTAACAGGTTGAAACAACGATATGGCAGTACTTCAAGCAGTGTCATTAAACAAAAGTGTCATTAACAGAGTAGAACTCTTGTAACAACATCGTTAACCCGCTGACAAATGCAATATGGTCGAAAACTATTTCACGTATCAATTTGATTTTCATCTTGCTTGTTTATGTTATTCGTGACCATGGATGGACCGCTCCAAATAGCACCATTTACATGTGTGGGTTGTGTATCTATATGCAGATCCGAATAATTTTATGTAACACTTTCCACGATGGCAGATATACAGGTCCAGACACAATATCTTCCTGACAGTGACCCTCAACCCGTATAATGCACATATATTTACACAAGCCTAAGTAGAGGTTATCATACATGACGTCATAATAAATTGAACCAATCGGCGTTCACCTGATGATAACAAAACGTAGGTCATGTTGATCACGATATTTGAATGGAATTCCTTGTCTGGGGCGTTGATAACATTAACGTAGGTATGTAAATATTTGTCATGATGAAATCAGAGAGACTTGTTTTTGTTTGTCATTGACATAAGAACTCAAATCAGTTTGAATGCCATCTTAAGTTTAGCAACAACATGAGCCTTTTTATACTGTTCTCACACATTATTTTTATATTCAAATTGAAATGATGAAGAATGACGACAATAATTATTTTATTTGATCTAGAATGGCGACGTTTCGACAGAGATTCTGGTGTCGTTGTCAAGGAAGTGATCTAATGAAACATTTTCGAAAAGTCGCCTTGCAGAGATTATAAATTGTACATAAAATTATCATCAATCTTACAATTATTGGCCATTTCAATTTATTACCGGAACGTTTCAGAAATTCACGTTTTAACAATAACTAGTCTTTGCAAATTACTGTCTATACGCGCACTGGTGTTGACGTTACAATATTTCAATGATTTGGGGTTAAAAAGAAGTCGGGACTCATCTAGAACATCACAGACAACATTCTGGAATATGTGTAAGACATCACTCTTCTCATATTTTATATCACTTCAATACAAGCGGATGGGTGAAGATCTTTTTTATCACCCTGGACATCCAGCCTGAGCCGAATGTAGAAGCTTGAACACTCCTGTTGCTCTGTGAATGATATCAACAATGGTATCAATGCTGCTGTCACTAACTGGATAATGATGCCATTTTAATTGTATAGACTTCCATTGACTTTTGTAGTCTATTGCTTAGTATAATCACAATACAGACACTTGTAAAACGCTATATCTTAATACACATTTCATGAGACAGATTTAGTATTTTTCAATCATTATTTTTATAACACATTTCGATATTTGTTGTTTCATATCGGGATCTTTTGTGTGTAGCTGTGTACGTTAACCTATTTCTTGTGACGGAGTGAGTGAAAACTCACTATGGGGTTAAAACGTTCGCTCATCACGCTGGAGGCTAAATGGGTATACAAGTATTCTGTTAATACAATTTCTGATCTAGACGTGTAGGACTTGTAGGTTTCATGTAGGGCTACTGCATGGCTTGCAAGATAGGCCAACACATCCTGAAGTTCAAACGCATCCTTCATGAAGGAAGTTTACATTGTCCACAAGTCAAGCAATCTCGTTCTGAGTCTCCCATTTATCATTGTCTTCTTTAAAATTTAAATCATGCATTTTGAAGAGGGGCTGAGGATGATTGTCTATTTCAGCACCTCTGCAACAAATGGAGTTATTTGTTTCAGGTAGATATTTTCAGCGATTACGCCTTAGACTCAACTGTACCTTAATCATTAAACTGGGTAAACGACTATACAATCTTGTGCACACAAGGTCCAAATCAGGTTAAATTTTGTTAGTAACATCGTATTTCGTATAATCCTGTGAAATATCCTTGTATCGCGCATGACGCCAAAACGTTAATCTTCAAATCTCACCTATCGCACTTAATCTTCCAATCGAACATACCGCTTAATAATCATGTACTCGTCGACATTTCCGTAGGGCGATCTGTTCACAAGGTTGTGAGCGATAACACCCCTGATTACCATAGGTATGTAGTAGTTGGATCGTGACACACAGACAACTACTTAAGATAATAGAGATAATATTACCGACCGTCAGACGGAGGCGCACTCAGTGAATCTTTGTCTGGGTGTCGGGTACCGGGCTGTAGACATTCAGGGCGAGCCACGCTTACTGTAGTAGCTCAGATTATACGTCAACAGCTATTTGACATGTATAGTTATAATCTGACTTCTCGGGAGCGAATGACAATTTTCTATACTGTTTAATTCAATTGTAAACGAGTAGAAGGGAAAACAATTGCAATAGACATGATTCTCAGGAATACTCTGGAGGTTTATGTGAATGAGTGAGTGAGTGTATGCGTGAGTGAGTGAGTGAGTGTTACAAAACGCTGCATCCGCAAATTTACTCTAGAGCTTTATATTCACTTCTAATGACTCGATTGTTTATGTGACATTGTTTTGTTTGTGTTGTTTGTTGTTTAATGCCGCACTTTGCAATATTCCAGCCACATGGCTAATTGACCAGACAATCCTGTGATCGATACCATGAGCATCGATCTAGGCAACTGGCATATATATATATTGTAAGTCAGCGAGTCTAACCATCCGTTCCCGTTATGCCTGTTATGACAAGCATGGGTTACTGAAGATCAGTTCTATCCCGGACCTTCATGGGTTGATGAGACAATTTGATACATTAGCGTGCCTTATGTAAAATGGGATGATATCAGTTTACAAAGGTGAATGCAAATCACTGATATATTATACCTCTAGGGCTACAGGATAGTGGCTTGACAAATACGTATGGCGTCCGCTTATTGTAATATGTAAAAACAGGGGGAAATAGCTGCAAGCAGTGATGACACCAGGTCTTCACGAGCAAGCAATCCTGACAAACTTGTTAATACCGAAGCTACGACTAAACAACGTCATCTGAAACCACAGATTTTTATAGTAGCTGCCAATAAACAACGTGTCTCCATAAAAAGGTTCCTACTGTAAGTACAGGATGCATGCCGAACCCGACCGAGGGAATACGAATGACCCGACTGGTCACACGAGTTGGATTACGACACAGTTAAAGACGCTTGTTCTCATCTAATTACGCGAATGTCGTAAACGAATCCCCGTTATATCAGAATGTACTAACCCGATATAAAACTTGCAGGCGATGAAACGTTTAGTTGCGGGAGAATCGGTATCGTATTATAAATGGATATGGACACTTCTATTGTATAGACGTACGCTCGGTGTACCACTGCCGCCAACTGCGCGAGGTGACAGGCACTGCTTTGACTACATTACGTGTCTACATGCATAGCTCTCTTCATAATATATGGCCTTCATTTACATTAACGCTCGCAATATATATCTTTATTATAGAATACTACAGTAAACATTAATTTACATATTACTGATAAAATATCAATCAACTATACATTACAAAATTGTTGTTGGGTTTTAAGTTTTTCAGTTTCTGTGCTCTTCCTACCCTACAATGTATTCTAGAAAAAAAAGGAAAAAAAAGAAAAAAAACAAGAAACGCGTAGACGAGAAATAGGTTGCCAAAATTTAGTATTTTCAAACATTTATAACCCATCCGCAAATAGACTTTAGTGCATGAAATTTTACACCAGTTTAGATGGAGGTAATGTCTATACATCTAAGTGGATACTTTTAGATAACGGAGACGCTGAGGGCGATGGTGACGACGTAGGTCAACCCCGACGTCGGGCCTCCTGGCTCTCAGACTGGTCTCTTTCAACCTGCTCCATACAGTGTGACCGGATATCCTCTGAAGTCGAGGCACCCTGGCTACTGTGTTCTCACCCGTGGCAGTACGATCACGCAACTGTAGCACCCGGATGTATCGATCATGGTACCGATGTACCCGGACGTACCGACTTTTCTTACTGGTGCAGTTGTGTAAAATCAAAACGTTATCAACACTTTTGTTACATATTTTGAGGATTGTTTGAATATAATGGGTATTTAATAGATTTTTTAAAAACTGCAAATCACCTTTGTGCTTCCTGTTTGGGATAATATATATTGTCAGTAGATGTTTGTTTTGGGGTTTGTTTTCATTTTTATGGGGAATAATCGTTTAACAGAGTTTTCCATTGTTTCATATTCGGAGTTCCATGACCTATATATCTGCATTCTATACTGTTCATGCGAGAATAATACTATTTTCAATTTCCCTAACGCGAACTTCAGACACCGACATTGGTTTAAAATAACACACGATCTTTGCTTTCATCCGAATCTGATGTTCGCAGGTTCGAATACGGATGTTTCTGGTCGTCAGTGTTTAATGACCATGGGTCTGATTACAGTGATAGATACAACAACAAACAGACCCTTCGTTCCACACTACAACTTTAGGCAGTTGTGGACACATGGACCTACCGAAAGATGGTGGACGTAAAGCCCCACGTCACAAGTAACAACTAATCTACGAAAAGGACTTTTTTACAGAAAACGATTCCTAGTGAAACAATACACTATGATTGCAAAGAACCCCTGACACTTTCTTCATTTCCAGAGGCTATTGAAATTATGATTTGGCATATTTTCTACACTTGCATGGGTTTTCTTCTATATATTTGCTTCAGGGTCTGTACGACAGACTACCAGCCACTCTAAAACCTGACAGAACCTGTTCCAGTAATTAATAATAATAAATTTGATTTAACCTGTCCCAGTAATTAATAACAATAAATAATTATTTGGATAAACGCTTAACGGTCACATGTGCCACAGAAACCAGTTTCCAGTATACCATGAAATGACTCCTGGACACGCAGCTCATCTATTGTTTCAAAATAAAAAAACAACAACACTTGTTTGCTAAAATTAATGTTCACGATAGACAAGTCACCCATCCAGTCAGTCATTTTCTAAAGAATTGAAACGTCAGCAACATATAAAAGTCATTGATTCATGTTATAAATATAGACACAACGTGACTGTCCCAACCAGTCACTCAAAGCATGCCCCATCATATCAACCGCTGCTGAATCAGACATTGTAGACAAACGAGAAATAGAAACTACAGCATAGTAACTAGTTTTAGCTTGATTTCCCTAATCCAGTCATGGTGGTATTAATAGCTCATGACTGTACTCATTGTCTAATAGAGTTTCCTCGTCTAGTTGGACTGGGTTTCCCACACCTACGCCACTAATGCACATGCATCCAAGTAATACAAGGAAGTTAACTGTAACCGGCCTTTTAGTCCAACATGCTGTTGTGTTTGTTATTACCACATGCATGTCTTACTTGTGCTTCATTGCCAATAATAACATGTCAAACTGAATGAATCGTGATCGTGTTGTATTTATTAAATTTACACCTGGAGGAAACACGAATTATATAATGTTATTTGTTTTGTAACACCGTATCACGTAACGAAAATGCTGCGGTATATAAATTAGGATTGCGTCGTATTACCGGTATACCGGTCTATCGCAGGACGCTTGTCAAGCGGCACGTATCGTAATATTTTTCTGAGAACCGTTACACTGGGTAAAGAACATATATGATGTTTTTTTAAAAATTACCTTTATGGTGTGGTTAAACATCTACACAAACTTTCATTCACCGAAGATATTATCCGTTGTTATTCAATGAGAAAACGGCGTATACTGTAAGGCTGTAATTATATAAAAAGGAAAATAGACTACATGTTTGTGCAATCTAATTTTGAGATCGCTATTATGAGAATAATAACATTCAGGGACTTAAAATGTAGAAAATACACTCACATGCGAAGGAAACGTCAACAAAGTAATAATTATTAACATGGTCGTCTAAGTGGCCACATAGGTGCATTATGGTTGTGAACATGTCTCCCAAACAAACAGTAACATTACATGTGACGGTAAACTTCCCCCCACGTGCCGAAAAGTACCCGTATGCAATCTGTATATACAAAAAGAGCTGAACTGTTCTCTGTCATCACTTACACCCGTATGACCAACCAAACATGCCTCGATTCATATCTGAGCAAAGAGAAGGAGCAGTTGGTATGCTGGAGGTGGTGGCCACCTACTCTCATGCTGCAAAAACGAACAGTTGGAAGATTGGTCACGCGCTTGAGACGAACTGGCAGGACAGCAGACAGTTGGAAGGCTGCTCACACGCTTGAGACAAACTGGCAGGACGGCAGACAGTTGGAAGATTGGTCGCACGCTTGAGACAAACTGGTAGGACAGCAGATATTTGGAAGACTGGTCACACACTTGAGACAAACTGGCAGGATAGCAGACAATTGGAAGATTGGTCACACGCTTGAGACAAACTGGCAGGACAGCAGACAAGCTAAGGAGCAGAAGAGTAAGGGTCACCTCCATCCAGGAAGACCTCCACTTACGGATACTTCATCATAGGAACAGATTTGTAACCGTTACGTCATCAGTGGCCGAAAGACCTGGCATCGAGTCAGCAGATGGACAGTAAGCGCACGTCTTCGTGTTCATGGTATCCGTGCCTACCGAACGTTCAAGAGGATGACGGTGACACGTGAACAACGGCGTCGCAGACTGGAATGTTCGTCAGGGGAAGCAACGGAACTGGTTCGAATTTATTTCACAAATGAAAGCAGATTCTTAGTCAACAGACCGGGTGGACGGGTATGTGACTGAGGACATGGTGGGCCAACACTAACGTCGCACACGAATGGTTTGATTCAGGTTCTGTAGGCTCAATGGCTACAGGTACCACATCACGTGATCAGATGACTTGTTAACTCTGTGCGACGTCGTGTCAAGGCATGCCTTAACGCCGGAGATGGTCACACACCTTACTAGAGATTTTCCTGTCTTTTGGAACTTTTTTATATCTTGCGATGTGTATGTTGGGATGTGTCCGAAAACTGACCGTCGTTTGTAAACGTAGTCTGTAAACATGTTGAATAAAGTCTGATCTCTATGATAGCCCACCGATTTGTAAAATATAGCTTGGTTATTGATATAAAACCTTGAACATGCGGTGTTTGTCACTCTTGTTTGAGAGAGGATAATATATATGGCGACATTTCTTATGCACGTGAGTGTAGGATGGCATACACAGTAAGTGTCACTAACTGTAAAACATTATTTTGAAATTACGTTTTTCAATTCGGGTATTGAATTGAATAGCAACAAACTGCAGTTTAGAAGACCATAATGATTTCACTATTAATCCAAATGTTTTAAAGCAGAAATATGTGGTACAATAGCAGAGCGTTCGTGTTATATTCGTGTTATTATTAAACGTGTCTCTGCATTTAAACGTGTGTCTGTGTGAATGATTGTGATTGTGAGCATCTTTGGCAAGAATTTCTTTGTCGTGCGTTGTTCTATGTAATCATATTCAACTGTGTCATTTTTCTTCTGTTGTCACTATTGTCATGCTTATCAGAGTGTAAGTATAGTTATGTTCGTTTAATTATCATAGAAGTATGCTTTTTATGATTACAATACTTCAATGTTATTTTTCAGGGAAATGATTAAATATCAACGTTGTGACGTACCAAGGCTCGCCCATAACGACAGAGGTCACATAAAGGTCAGATAGGAGTCATAACCGGCTCGGAACAATTGTTTAAGCGAAGTGAAATATTGCTGCACCCTTGTCTTCGTTGGACCTTTCAAAGAGCGCATGCGCGCGACCTTGACCTCTGGTAAGGACGTCAATAAATGTGACGTCAATACTGACCTACTGATATTTATTAATCTCTGTGGTTAGTATATGTCAATAAAATAGTCTAGCTGACTGTGACATGGTTTTCGAGGGCTCTAGAGAAGGGCGGGCGGGTATGCGTTACCGTGCTGTTGGCGACTTGATAAGACTTTCCTTGCGATAGCAGGTACAAAACGACCGCTTTTCAGTCTTGTTATTTTGAGTAGGACAATTAATATTACTGGATTGTGACACTCAATAACGAAATCAACGTAGACTCTAATGATAATAAATATAATCCTTATCACCATTTTTAACTATTCAACATGCATGAGCTTTTGAATGACTTGAAATGTGAATCAACATGTGAATCACCACGTCATGTGAATGCAGCATCACTGCTATATCCCAACAATGTAAAACGATATACACACTGTTGCTCCCAATCTAATCCGAGTTTTAGAGATTCTGTCGTATGACCAAAAAGTAACAGAACATCCGAAAGAACATGTCGTAATGTCCGTAGTACCTATTTGTGTTAGTTAACTGACCAGTCTCTCGGACGACTTCTATTTTCTTGGTGAATCACAACGTGACTATAAACGAGTAGAGTGACAATCGTTTCAGTGACAACAAACCAGCATAACATTCACATTTCAGTTACTACTACACTCACGTCTCAGTGCAAACGTATTATATTCTGGTGACAAATACTAGTATGCCAATTGTTAAGCTATCAACAGTGTTTGGTATAAGAAAAAGCTGTAGATCAGCTTCATCTACATCACCCAATGAAGAAGCAAACATACACTCCGAATCGTCGGGTAATATATGCATACTAAAAATACCCTTCAAAGAATTGTTTAATATGTTTGAGATAATATCTTTTTAATGTTTCTTGATATTTATTCAAATGGATGTTCAGATATCAGTGAAATATATTTCCTTCATTCTCTTCCTTAAAAAGACGTAGGCTGGTTTCCGTGTAACAGCTCTGTTGTGACAAACCCATGAACCCTGGTTCAAATCCTAGGATGGACTTGACTAACAGACGAAAGCACCAATGCAGTAGTAGCTGCAAGTGTCAAAGATGTTGCCAGTCTCAAGGGTGACCTTGATTGGCAGACAAAAAGTCCAATACCGTGCACTGGGTATGTGTTTGGTTTTGCAGTCAACAGTGTTCCAGTATCATGTCCAAGAGACGCAAAAGGCCGCGATTTGAAAGTGACGGGTATGTAGCGTGTCCAAGGGACGTAACTGCGCATAACGAATAGTGGTCACTCGGAAGTTTCTGCCACCCGTGATACCGCCATGCTTTCAATATTCGTCATCCATATGATATTAAGGACGATGTTTGAGGTTCACTGGTGCGTGCAGTTCGCTTATATTTAATATCAGTCAAATCTCCATGTCAACGTCATCAATGACGTAGATTGTAAAATGGGAATAATAGCCTTTTAGTCCAAAGCGCAAAAAATGCAACGTTTTCAATGGCATCATACCATCGATATAAAGTCAACAACTGTTTAATTTTACGGCTCACCATTTTATGATGTGTCGCTTTCTCCTACACAGTGCGCATGTGCACGCACTGACACTGACAAAGAAAAGAAGCCAGGTGATGTTACAAGAATGCCTTTTGATAACAGCCACCAGCGTTGAGCAGATCGGAAGATATCAAACATGTCGGAATGTCGCTGACGTCAATGCTATTGATTCAAAAGACTCTTAAACGAGGATATGAAAATTATTCAAGGAATTTCTAAGAACCGGATTTGAGGTCCAGCCATGAGCTAAGATCAGAGCCAATATTTTGTAGAAATAGCCAAGAAACATGTTCTTTGTCTGCATTAATGTTGCGATAATTAATTCTTTAAGGAATGTTGTCAGGTAGTTAACACACGTATGGTTATGAAAGTAAGAAACTGCAATAAAAATAAATAGGAATAGCTGTATGGTGTTTTATTAAGAAACATCTTATTCTGCAGATTGACTCCAGTGGCGAGTCAGCATGCACAGTACTTTGTAGAAGAGTAGGTAGAAATATGACCTAGACAGTCGTATCTACCAAAAGCACTAAACAATTATATATAGGGAATTTGTCTGTGAGATATTCTCAAATAGTCTTGACCCTATAATAGGTATAATGAATAGGACATCATTAGGACAAAATAGTAGTGAGGTTGCTTACTTGAAAAACAAGTTCACAAAAAAAAATAATCATAACGAGTGAGTGACAGAGTTTAGCTTTTAGCAATATTCCAGCAATATCATAAGATGTGCTTCACACATTGTACCCATACTGGCAATCTACGGCGGGACGAGCGAACGCTTTAAAATCATGTTACCCAACGGTAAACATTGAAGATGACGACGATCATGACGACGATAATAATGGTGACGACGATGAAAATACTAATAATGATAATCATTAAGTGCACTTAAGACATTCATACTGGCGCAGACGACGACGACAACGACGACGACTTGACCCTTGTTTACCAAATCGTGTCAACCCTGACCCCGAGATATCACACAAACTACTCGATATCTACTGGCAACGTCATGCCCAGGTTCAATACCTCTCTCTTGTTAGTGATAAGAGTAGCAGTGTTAGGGCGTTAATATTTACTGATCATTGACGTAGTAAAAGGCCGAAATAGACCGCGTTATCATAAGGTAAGATAACATATGATAACCCGCAATGCCAGGCCTTGTTACTTATGTAATCAATGTCTTAAATTAGCTCCTTTTTGAGACATGCCTGGTTAGATGACAATATGCATGTACGTAAAGGCATGCAATCCGGATTCCGTCTGAAAACTGCCCGTGAAGGATAATCATCCGTGTTTGACCTGGCTATAAACATATTTCATGGAGATGCAACTTCTAAATTCTAGTTTGGCGACGTTTCGAAATAGATTCATAAAAAGTCATTAATTCTGCTTTTTAATGGTACGTTCTGTAGGAAGCATCAAAATCGCGGAAAATGACATTACTCACACACTTTGCAATGAATACGGACTAAACAATACTGTATTGGTAAACATGTACTCTTCACAACACTACTTTAGCAGAGTAATGACGGGGCTTCCTGTCGAACGACCTTCCATTGGAGATGCTGCTTTAGTTATCAATCACACACTCAAAGTAAAACTATTGTGACAAACAACAAGCAAAATAACTATTATACTTTTACCGACATAGAAAAACATACACGTTTCAAATCATCAGTCCGTAACAATAGCTCACCTGATATATGCAAATGAGTAGCAAAGGACAAGATCTCACGGTTAGTAGGGAGTGTCCATCTTTTTCACTGATGCAGGCATGGAACGTTCGTCACAGAGTCCACTATACGACAATGGGTGTCTTGAAGATCACTCCACTTTTAAGACAAGAAAGGAGTGCGTGGGGCATAAATTGCTTGCGTGAAAAGGTATAAACTTAAACACAAACTACAAATGTTCTTAAGATGTCACTGGGATGCTGACAGACTGCAGATATTGTGGCAGAACTATGGCAATGTGCATGGGAGTGTGATTCGGATCACGTTGTATGCGTCGTTCCATTTCACGCCAGATGTGTTCACTGAGTAACTAACCAAGGGATCATATTTACACAGATTATCTTTATTCTGTTCAAAATACCGATGTACAGCTAGAGCAACGTGTGATCTAGCATTCCTGAACCGAGACTCAAGGGACGATCATTTGAAAGCAACGGTAAAGTGGCAATTTGTAAAATCCCGTCCCTCAGAGCGTTCAAGTTCTACTTTTTCACAATCATTGGAGTCCTTGATGCAGCTTTTTTCCCATCCCGGGAAATGCAGAGCAGTCAGCCTTCAAAACAATTCCCTTCTAGAACACATGCCGTGATGTAACGTTCAGTTGTGCGCCTGTAGACAAATGTACTGCCTTCAGCCCAGTAGAAGACACGAGGATGGTCTGCAACGTGACTGACTTGTTGAAATGATATATTTCCTTGACCACTGAATCGGTGAGGGACAACACTCTGCGTTACCAGACTGAAACATGCCAGTAGCTGTTCAACTGTCGTTTTACACAAGGAATGGCGTACCTGATTTAGAAAAAATCATAAAGATGTTTTGACTTTTCCACTTCCTACAAGGCGACCAGCAACAACGTTTTCGCTTTCCTAGAACCATTTAGCACACCGTGATCATGAATACCGGACGTGTTTATGGATAACATAATTCTCTTTCCTTTTTACACGACGTCTCAGAGCTAAAACTCTTGCTCATTCACCATTCTCATCAAACGTCGTTTAACGAAAAAGAATGAAGTTGCTATCCATAAAATGTGTCATGTATTTATGCTCGTCCAACTTCTAAATGCCTTCCGAAAACTACAACCTGATTAGAAAACAACAACAGCAACAACAACAACCACATATCTTCGACAACATTACCTTTAAAGAAATTCCATTTCACAATACCTGTTGTTTCTGTTGTATATCGCTTTACACACACCCCAAACAGTGCATATGACTTCTCAAAGGAGGCACTGTGTAGTGGAATCATCGAAGAACTTTGAGACGAATATGAAGACTCGCCAACACTGCAGGTTTCTTTACCACCCACAGTGCCAGAAAACCTGTGTTCCTGTCACCAAACCTGGGTACTGCCCTGACGTCGATCAAATATCATCGATCAAGAGATTGGAGGGTGCCAACGCTAGGACACCAAGAACAATGGTAAGTCACATAATTTGGTATTTGGGATGAAATTTAGAAACTTCAAAAGTGAGGTCAGCTTATCTGCCATGTTTCTATTGAAACTTGTCAGTCACACTTGTGACAGCAAATTCAATTTCATTTGTCAAAACATATTTCATTCATTTATCAAATAAGGACAATGTCTGGATTGACGGCACGGATACGTTTGACGCAATATATGGGACTATTCCAAAGAATTTTGTAATTGTTATTTTCCATGACGTCCTCTACGTAATCTGGGTCTTTCCTTGACGAACCCCTGGGTCGAGCATTGTTGCTTGAAGTATTCGTGGGCATCCACCGACTATGTGCCAGACAGTCTCGTTAAATTCATTACATGTGAAACACCAATCGCATCAACATTTCAAGTTTACATTTGACGCAGAATCACACATTGACGGTTACTGATATGAAGTGACGGGTTCTCAGCAAGAAACAGGAAGTCTTCTGTTTATATTTTTCAGGCTGACCGGATATCACAAACATTATGATGTCGTCGCTTACAAAGCTTTCCCTGAGCAATTTGATATGACAAGTCGTTTAATTAATTTCTGTACCACTTAGCTCCATATAATCATCAACTTTGACATTGAGATTGTGCCAGACAGATTTTCGATAACGTTACTGTTTAATGCCTTGTTTCATCGAGAGCATTGACAAGTTTCCCAAGAGAATCTTCAAACAAACAAATGTGTGCACAATGCATCTGCTATGAGTTGAGTAACATTAACTATTGAGAGAATCACGAGGGTGGCAGGGTCTGTTGTCTGAGATGAAACCATCAAGCGGGGTGAATTCCATGTTACGTTATATCAGCACACACCAGAGGATCAGGAGAGCACGGGCACAGCACAGTTATTTCAGGCTTTCACTATAATGTGACAGGTGAGGTTGTCTCTCACCTGGGCCTCGTTTCAGAAGGTTTTCACAGCGGTACGACATTCGTAAATCTATGTTACAATATGGGAGACACAACAGTTGTAGCGCTTCGATTCGATAACTATGTAAAACACAGCCCTACATCATAAGTACATAAGAGCCTAACTTTTCACGGGAGGGTCAGTAACTCCCCGAAGTCAGACAATGTCGATAACAGTCCAAGTAATCAGAAGCGTTTAGAGCATGGAAACCCAAACTATCCGTCTAAAAGATGAGCATTTTGGTTTCCTATCATTACTCATGATACAAGTGACAAATGTTGAGCCGCAGTTCATTGCATGTAGTTTTCTAACTTGGGTGCAGCAGGAACCTATGAGCGATGGCTGACTTGCCCGTTGTCTGTCAGCACGATATCCAGGGGTTTCACCAAACACCTAGCCTCATTTCAGCCTCCCCTCCTACATTCAGATATCAAATCGTGGTATAACGTACGTCTGTTCAGTTCACTTGCGGCCAGAGAAATATACCAGTGAAAATATAGAAGAAACCTGTTGTTTTGTTGACCATGAGAACAATGTAAGACATGTCTCGAAAACCGTGAATGTCCACTGTCTGGCTAACATCTACAAGAAGACATTTTAGTACATTTAAACGTGTCCTGTTACTGACAAGTATGTAATGAAAAATAGATGACTGGATAACGTAGGGCATTCTTACTGAAAAAAAACCACACAATTGTTTCCGTTGTCGAGATTTTTGCAAGTGCTTCCATCTCAATCACACAGTCACTCTGCCTCCAACCCAACGATATTAAATTTATCACAACCTGGAGACATGACTAGCAAATTGTCTATCTACTGGTCTACTGATGCCCGCTCATCTTAAACGGATCCTTGAATTCCCGCTACTTCATCACGTCTCTGGGAGTGACCGATCGTACTGGGCTGTGACCATCACTGCCTTGGGATTGACTATCCGTGCAACGTTGAACTGCAATGAATGCACTTCTGTCTTCACCACGCCTTTTGGGATTATTCCCCGCTTGTCTGAATCATACAGATGCTAATGAAGTGTCTGCGAGAAGCTAAAGTACTCTACGTACCGGTCTGTAAAGTCCATGACGTCACTGACGTAGGAAACTAGCCATATGATGAATGAAAACCCCAGACACACGCTCCTTCGCAATATCTTCAAATATGATTTTAAGTGATACGATGTCGAATGCTTGCTTGTAATGATTTTGGGAGATTTCACTCTTGTGACTGGAATTAAGTTTGCCCTTTAAGCGACAACCTGACTATAGAGAGACCATGTGCTCCCGAAACGGTTCTCAAAGCCGTACGGCAGTGGGCAAGATCACAGCTTATTGTCACTGTCACTGTCACTGTTTTCCTAAGTTTTCGTAATTACAATACAATGACTATTTACTATTTAATCAGACGCTGCCGATTCCAAAGAAGTCATGTTCGGATTATTGTGTTTTATGTGTTTGTCTTCTTTCATTTTCAATGTCACACTAACAGTTTTATACGGGCTATATAACGGTGGACCAGACGATCCAATGATTGATGACAAAGGTAACGTTAGACGGTGACAGCATGTATTACCCAGTCTTCGATCTTTATTTTCGGGATTCAGTAAGTCTTGCCTCCGACCGACATGAGTAGTTTGGTTCGTGGAGAACCACGAATACATTATGTGCATTCCCATGTCCTCTGACGTAGTCCAACAGCGGCCTTTTACGTCACGAAACTGTTGCCAGTCTAACCTGGAAGTGAAGAAAACTGTACATGCACACTTGTATCCTTTCAGAAAACGTCCTTTTGCATCTACAGAGCGTCTGTCTGATTTTCAAACCAAATAGGAGGCGGTGGGGCACCCAAATGGTTAAAGCGTTCACCCGTCACACCGAAGGCCCGGGTTTGATTCCCCACATTGGCACACTGTGTGAAGCCCATCTTTGACGTCCCCGCTGGAATACTACTAAAGGCGACGTACATCTAAACTCGCTGACTCACTAAATCAATTAGTTTCATGCTTGGTCTGTGTTTTTCTTCATTTTGTCTCACTGGTTAGTTCGGGAGGCTGACTGGTCATGGAGGTGTATCACACCTGTTCGATTCCCAAATTAGCAATGACATGTGAATTGCAATGGTGCCTGAGATTGGTGCAGTAATACCGATAAAAGTGGCGTACCTCTACCCCTTCACTTTATGAATGAGTTTAAAACAGACTGTTAGTTTCATTGTGGTATACCTGTGAGTTTCAAGTCACCGAATCTACGCATTATGATTTCAATACTACGGCTTTATCTCAAAATCCATCTTGATTTATTACCACCACCTTTATGAATGGAATTAAAAGGAAAATTAACGAAAAAGTTACGGCGGGGAGGGGGTGTGTGTGTGTTGGATACAGAAGTTGGTTCACACAGTAAGTAGAGCTTTGCTGATGGTAGACATGAGGGGGTGCAAAGACTGGCTCACACGGTCAGTAGCGCCCTGGTATGGGCTGACACCATGCCTGAAGGATGACATATCCGGCGAAGAAGAGGCCGGTATTCTTGCAACGTTGTCGCAGGATTTTGAAGATGCAATTATTGCCATTTCAAGGCAAACAAGGCGACTGAATACATTTATATTTACTTATTTTGGACGAAACAGGGAACATCATATCCGCATTAATCATGAAACTGGGTGAACGAGTGCTCTGTTGTGACGAGGGTTGTCATGGGTCGGTAACTACTACAGGGGCGGTCCATGACGTTGTGGGGTTGTTGATGTGGCCCTCCGTACCATGGTGGTCGTATGGAAACTGAATTGACCTGCGACCTCACACGGTTAGGTACAGTATTTTCACCTCCCTACAATCCTCCAACTGTCATTATACTAAGGCTTGCCATAAGGTCAGAAAGAGGAACACTGGCGTCAGAATTCTGTTTTCCCTGTTTCAAAGGCATGTTTCTAATATTGCGGAGTCTGTTGATAACTAATGACACATCCCGCAGTTTTGTTTATTCAAAAAGATTATATTTGTTTTAACGGACCCGTGAAGATCCAGGTTAGAACTGATCTTCAATAACCCATACTTGTCGTAATGCTACTATGGGGATTGAGTGGTCAGCCTGGCTGACGTGGTTCACATGACGTCGTATCCCAACGATCGATGGTAATGCTGTTGATCACTGGATTGTCTGATTCAAACAAACTGGAGTGTTTACAGAACGCTACCTTATAGCGGGGATATCGCTGAGGGCTATGAAACAGAAATAAAATGTCACTGTTTGAGTATTTTCTCGATTTTCATCCATTTATTCAGAGCATATTCGCTGGCATCTCTGTACTCAACAAGACGGGCCTATAACGGAGTTGGAGCTTACAAGATTTAATTTCAAAGTGAAAGTGACTTGTGCAAGGTAGATGCTTGCATGCGTCTTGGCACTGGTGAAAAAACGCTATAACCACGTGTGCATAAAAGCCGCATTTCCAAGACGCAATTCCGCTTCTGTCCGAGTATTTGTTGTCAGGAGTAGACCATGCCTCAGCGAACACCGGCCATGGAGTGTAACAACTGCTTGATATACGATATCGATAATTGCTATGCTCGTGTGATCTCGCGAGAGTACGACAGAGTTCAGTTAGTGCAGACCAACAGGTGCCGCCCTTCTTCATAAGCGGAGCTGGTGGAAAAATAACCTCTTCTATCTCTACGTCATCTGTATATAAATCAGGGCATATTTCATCACGTGATGCACAACAGATGTGCTGTGAGACCCAGAGTTGCACGGCATGCTGGGAGCCTCCATGATATGCCCTCACTGTATGTATGGGCGGGTGGGGGGTATCTGATAAACGCTTTCAGGTTGTTCGCGGAATTGCAGCTGAATGTGTCTTCGATATTAATAATAACATCCGTTCCCCTTCCCAAAATGGACGTGAGTATACGTGAAAGCATGTTTCGTGAATTTATTTTGATTGCTGTCACTTACGTAGGCGAATGACCTGAGTTGTTAGCGGACAGATTCGTGGGAGTGATTCCTTCTACCATTCTGGAATAATTGTGGATGTTGGTTCTCGAGTTGGTATATGGGCACACAAGGTCCTAGATGCATTGGTACTAGTAATCACCAACCAGAGTTCACACATAAATTTCCCAACTGACCAATCCTCCACGCAATGCTGAAGAAAGCAAGTCTAGATTTCCCTTGAGCTTCGCAGCTCCCTTTTGTTGCTATCAAAATCATACGTATAAAGCCTAATGCGTTAGTCTTTAATTGTGGCGACACGTTTTACAGGTTTTATAGGTTCTTCCTCAAAATATTCATATAATAATGATATAATATAATAAGCTAAGCGATATTTGCTTCACTGGAACCATAAAAAGAAGCTGCAACATCTATCACAGTAACACACAACGCAGCAACACGTAACACCACGAACACTACGACAAGATGCACATGTTCTGAGACAGAAGCTACCCCGATGTGCCTCGTCAGAGGTTTCCATGGAGCTCCCCGTAAAGCATATCCGACGCCATGCATGTTGACTTTGAGGTGACCCTGTGGAGATCAGAGCTATATAACTGTCCAGATATTATTACGAAGGTCTCAAGTTAAGCCAGCTATCGGTGTCTTCTTATCATGTCATTAATTGTACAGTGAAAGAAAAGTGACAGATAGATCTAGATGCATACCTGACGCTGAACAGTCACGACTGGGGCGGAGAGTTGTCTTCTTAAAAGACAAAACACATGACCGCTGTACACACAGGACAAGGTAGGATGACAGTTAAATAACGAGATGGGTACTCTCAAATCGTCAGCTAGTCAATCGTTCCACGAAAAAAAACCAACACGATGTTATAAACATATGGCACAAATTAGAAAAGTACTGCGTGGGAAATAGTTCTTGCCACTGATGCGTTCAGTTCGAAAATATCTTCCACATGTGTAATATATAGAACATTTCGGTAAATTTGAATGAGCTTGTGAAACTTTGGGAACTGAAAGGCTCATATGGAGTTCGAGACATATGTATTGAATGAGCTTGTGAAACGTTAGGAACTGAAAGGCTCATATGGAGTTCGAGACATATGTATTGAATGAGCTTGTGAAACGTTAGGAACTGAAAGGCTCATATGGAGTTCGAGACATATGTATTGAATGAGCTTGTGAAACGTTAGGAACTGAAAGGCTCATATGGAGTTCGAGACATATGTATTGAATGAGCTTGTGAAACGTTAGGAACTGAAAGGCTCATATGGAGTTCGAGACATATGTATTGAATGAGCTTGTGAAACGTTAGGAACTGAAAGGCTCATATGGAGTTCGAGACATATGTATTGAATGAGCTTGTGAAACGTTAGGAACTGAAAGGCTCATATGGAGTTCGAGACATCTGTATTGAATGTTCATGAAGAGGTGTAACTTAGGGATTTAAAGGTCAGTCAGAGGTTAACTGGTAGCATTCGGATTGAATGATTATACTGAGGTTGAATAGCAACATAGGAGTTGTAAGGTCACATGTGGTTGACCATAGGGAATGAATGGACATGTTTGAAGAACAGAATATGAGTTAAAAGGTCATTTACAGACTTCGCTGTAACCTTTACAGACGCTGAATGGTCGAATTAGGGTTGTAAGGTAACATGTGCAGGCACTGATAGATCATACTGAGGTTGAGGGGTAACATGTGCAGGCATGCAGTGGTCTAACTGAAGGTGAAAGGAAACGTACGGCCACTGAATGACCATACTGAGTTTTAGATGTAGTATTAGCAGGCACGGAATGGCCACACAGAGGCTGAAAGGTAACATGTGAAGGCACTAAATTGTCGAATTCAGGTTGCAAGGAAACGTGCACTCGCTGAATGACCATATCCATATTGAGTTCGAAACGTAACATGTGCAGGGACAGAATGGCGATTTTGAGGTTGAAGGGACCATCTGCAAGCACTAAATGACCATACTGAGGTCGAAAGACAACATGTGCAGGCACTGAATGACCATAGCGGGCGTGAAATGGTTACAATGTGCAGGCACAGATAAGTAACGATCGATACCATGTATACTTCCTAGTCAGAAGGAGTGATGACCTCAGCAGACTACAGTCAATAGGGGCAATCCTCACACCATCGTTCCAGCATCACCATAAGAATTCATCATTGAGATTTTGTGCTATATATTTTACGTCGCCTTCTGAGTATTCCACCTACAGAACACATGCAGTAGTCCAGGAATTTGAAGCAGACATCCTGCCCACTTACTGCATGGTCACGTCCGCTCCAGAACAGATGCATTTCAACTTTGAAGTTATTGGATCATTTGACGACCGACTCATACATCTCCAGGCACGCCGCGGACTGTAACATATTTGACAGGACGTGTCATCCGAGGTCTTCGTCTCACGATTCTATTACACCTCTTACCTCCGTATTGGATGGTACAAAAATGGAAATGAATGTATATGGGCATGACACATGGTTGTGTGTCTGTGTGTGGGTGTACATATTTATGCTTTTCTGTCACGTATGTGTCATGTGGATTTAATTTCCCCGTAGGTGTGAAACTTGACGAATATCCAGCTGGACATCCAAATATATACAGGATGTGAATTTTGCATTTTCTTGTCTAATAACATGTTCTCGTCATCCCGCATATCTGTATTAGACATGATGTTTTTTTTAAAATTCTACTGTATATCTGTTCCATTTTGGAAGGACAGTCACCAGTGATGTAAGTCTTAAATGCTCACTTTACCTAAACACTATTGTACAAATCCAAGTAGATCTAAATTCACATTCCTCATGGTAGCGTCATAGCGGAAACTTATCAATAATCTAGCTAGCTCAGTTATGATACAATGTATCTAAAATGTTGAAATTATCAATTTGCTCTGTACACACCATGTTTTGCCATGTACAATGTAACCTATGTAGTGTAGTTTTGGGCTGCAATTCGGTTAGTAAACAACTGAAAATGCTAACTTCATTGGTGAAACTGTCAGATCTGGTATGATGATACCAAACGTAGAAACTATTGTGACAGTGTGGGCATGCTATATAACATGTGCGCACTAAATGAAAGTTGCGTACAATGTGACGTGTGAATACTGTGTAGCGTGTCGTACAACGCGTGGGCATGCTATACATTGTGAGTGTTATGTATGAAATGCACGTGCTACATGACGTGTGTGCTCTGTATGACGTGAGCGTGCTACATTACGTGTCCGTGCTACATGACGTGTGTCTTATGTATGATGTCTGCATGCAATATAACGTGTCCGTGCTACATGACTTGTGCATGCTATTATATAGCATGTGCTTGTTGTATGATGTGAGCATGCAATGTAAGGTGTGTGCTCTGCATGACGTGTGCGTACCACATTACGTGAGCGTTCTGTATGACGGTGTGTGCTTGCTACATAACATGTGCGTGCTCTGTAACGTGTACGTGCAATATAGCAGCTGCTGATAAGTCTTTGAATCTCCAGTCTCCAGTCACTGTGACCGCCCATTGTTTCTTACGAACAGCATAGACTCCTGGGGACCTGTTCTGAGCAGGAATCCCAGTATGAATAACGGTAACATATGAAGTGAGCAGATAATGTGTGAAGTAGACTCGGGTACACTTAGATTAGTCACTAATTCTCTATATATAGGCACATGAGCAATGTGTCACGTGCATGCTTCCTCGAGACCATATCTGATTGAAGACGTAGGAGCCACCAGTATCGTAAGCTGCTTCATCACTTTAAGGCTGGACTGCTGCAATTCAGTACTTTTCTTTGGTCTCCTTCTTGACGATATCGCTCGTCTCAAGCGAATACAGCACAGTGCACCTCGCCTGGGGATGATGAGACGGAAGTAAGGTCATGTGGGACACCACGGACTCCCACGTTCCGATGCCCTTTTGATAGCTTGCTACCGCTACTGTCCAGACAACATCTCCACTTACAAGGCTTCACGAACTCTCCGCGATATTCCAGTGAGAAACTGTTAAAGATCCCAAAGTACAACTTAAAGTCAGCAGGACAGCGCTCTTTCAAAAACAGTGCGCCCTCAGTTTGGAATGCTCTTCCAAATGAACTCTGCAATTCCCCTTCTCTTAGTTCACTCAAGACATTCTTATTTAAACAAGATTTCCTTTAATGTGTACATCTCCAACAAATTTTTGTGAGAGAAATCCACAAAGAGTCCTTTCGGATATTAGCGCTATATAAATGCTATTCATTATTACTTGTCCATACTTGTCTAGCACTGAACATGCCCTGAGCTGAGATGAATTCATGCAGTCTATGGGTTTGAAGAAACTATCCATGTACACGCTCATGCATGCTATAATTGTTCCATAATCGCTCATACACTAACTGTCACTGCTTATACTCTAAGTACAATGGAAGTGTATGTATTATTATACATCTAGTGAACGCGCATAAAGCAGGTACATATACACAGGTACATATGGACCGAGTTAGAGAGAGCTGTACACATTCAATAACGCGTAGGAAACATGCTAAATGCACTAGGTATTCATAAAGGTGTCACAACTATAGTTGTGTTATATTTTCAATGAGATGGATAGATACACATAACTGGGACATTGTTGGACGTCAGCTGACCATAGATTTCGTTAGATGACTGGCAAGAAAATGTTACATAAAGTACCCTTAAGTCTATATGCCAAGGTATGAGTAGTCTGCCATAACGTATCAGCTAGTCTATGTTACATAAAGTAACATACGTCTATATATCGTATACTACTCGTGAGTCTATGGACTTTAAGGCAACAGCCAATCTGTGTGTTGAGTACCTTCTTTACTATACGTATCCATAAATTCATAAAATACAGTTTCTCCTATTTATTTAAGATAAACAACCTTCATTGGGACCTTGCGTAAATCTGAAACACTTCATAATCGTCTCCATGATGAAGTACTGGATCTAAAATATCAGGAAAACTGATACATAATTGCCGCGTCTGCACCCTGTCGTGTCAGACACACCCCAGAGACACACGATGCTGATGTTTATACCGTGACAATACGTCCTAACCACTTAAAGTCAACCGAACAATAGAACGGTGTCCACATAATAAGTTTCAGAACCTAACATGAAAGCAATAGCAGATAGAGCGTCACCCTGTTCCCCGCCATGTCTAAATTGGCTCCCTCGCCTCTATGGTGTCACCGTTTAAATAGAACATAAAGAATTCAAAGGAAGTGATACTGTGTAACCCCGTATCTTTATTTCTCAATTCACCTGGTGGATTTGGCGACTATATTATTACTTGCACATTAACGAAACACAAGAAAGCATAGAAAACAACCCCGTATACCTCCTTGTCAGAATTGCTTTAGTGGCGTCTATATTGCAAGTTGTATTAATACAAAATAAGGCGATTTAATGCGCCCACATGTACCCGGATGTCTAAATTGCTTACATGGCGCCTTTACCGTAACTTCTGTTAAGAAAACATAGGGACCTATAACAGAACTCTTTATAACATGTCTGAATAGCTTAAGTGGAGTCTTTGTTGCAACTTCTGCTGACAAAACACAAAGACCTATGACACACCATCTTTTTAAACAAAAATGAAATGACATCAACCTGTTTACCCCGAGTCTTATTTCCCTATAACCAAGTGTCTGAATTGTTCTTTTAGAGTCTCTGACACTGTCCCTTATAATAGGAGCGAGCTCGGGAACCTCTAGTGTCTAAAGTACCATATCAGATGAGCATACATACAATTATAAACACCACGGGTGGTTGAGACGCCGCGCCGAGGGAGGTGACGGAATGTCCAACTGGCTGGGGGGACATCTACTTTCTCAACGGTTTTCACAAAGATTAAGCATCCTTATGTGGATATGATACGGCGTGGGGGGTCCTGTCGTGCGTTGTTGGGGTGAAAGCAAACTATCTTAGATTAACCATGAGTCTGCTGTTAGTGGGAGGCCCCACGCAGGTAGAATAGTGTGTATTGTAGGAGGTCAGTACAGTTTAAGAGTAATGTTCAAAAGATGACGATTTCCACTGTAGCATCACTTATGAGCAATCCCACATCCCAGTGCAGTGATAATGTACCTTTCAAACGAGTGCATAATCCTCGATGAAATTTCACATCCATTTCCCACATACGAAAGGTAGATTTGCTCGGAAATTCTTGATGATATATCATGCTCACAAGGTATGGTATATCGTACTCACACGCTCTGATAATTGCTCATGAGCTCTGGGATACAGAGCTCACAGACTATATATTCTTCGCAAAAAGAAACGCGTACGCGGTATTCACATATGAAATTTCAAATTTATATTTCAAAATTAGTGTTTGTTATATTTTCGCTGTTATAATGTTGATTTGTGTGCATGGAACGAATCCACAAAACGCCTCTTTCGAAACGTAAATGCACGTGTACTTTCTACAGTATCACTTTGCGCAAAAATGACATGGAGAAAAATCGGTTCGCAAAATGCAAGTGCAGTTCTGAGGAATCATGTGCACGTGTTGTATTTTCGTACAGATATATATGCAATACCCCACAGGTTGAAATAAATATACTCTCTACAGAAAGAAAGGCATAGGTGTATATGCCTGTTTAAGACTGTCGTTTACGATTAGAAGGAATATCAGTAATACCTGAATGAACAGGAATATCGTTAGCAGATTAAATTCGTGAAAATACACCTGTCCGTTACCTTTTGGAGAGAGTAATGCTAATTCAAACTGTGGCAGATATACATATTATATCTGTAAGATAAAACAGGACGTGATAGATATAAATACAATACATACGTACCATGTAATGATGCGTACTTAAATTGGGCAATTGACTGAATAAATACGTACGATTCCGTGAAAATTGTATCATCTAAAATGTCTTGAAGTGTTTTAACACGTAAAGATTTGAAAATAAAACGTTTCTGGTTTATTTTGTCAGAGACGATTGGGACACATTTGTTTGATTTTCGTGAAACGCTGAACTCAGCAACATTCCAGCTTTATAACAGCTGGTCATATACATTAATGTCTATAATCAGATATCATATCGAATCTGGACCAGACAATCCTCTGACATTGTGAACATTCATCTACATCTTTCGGTAGTTAATACGTAAAGGCATTGGTCCATGAACAGGGACTAATTCTCCATGCAAACAGTGTCGTTATTTGTATAATATCGGTTGAATATTGCTGAAAGCGAGTTAAAACACAGCACGTGGTGGTTAACATCTCTTACGTCACGGCCTGAAGTCAGATAAAAAAATGCAAATTACATGAAATAAGAAACTAAAAAATGATTTTTGCACTGAGTACGTGCAGGTGATGATATACCCTCAAGGGGTCTTTTAAGAGCCATTTGAATAAGTGAAACGTTGATATTATATTCGATTGCAACCACAAACATTTTAGGAATTATGCAGAGAATGCTTGACACTTAAAATCGTCGACCGTTGTCGCCTTCCGCACAAAACAAGTACATAAAACATCCAGTCTTCCCAAAACTCGGTCAGGGAAAGACGTGCAGCATTATGTAACTGTTGTTAGCATGCTTCCTTAAGTCGGTCAGGCGTGACATGGTTTGAAGTGGCGCGTCTTCGCCTGCACCGCCGCAGTGTTATTAAGGACGGGACACCACCGGCACAACTGACTCAATTATGACCGTCTTTGTCGCGTTGTAATCCCGAGGTTACGCGAGATCACGAGAGGTCACTGCGCTACAGGGGTCAACTGAAAACTAAATACGGCTCCCCCGCACCCCTAGACTGGCGTTGATTTATGAGTGTTGTAGATTTGAAGGGCTTAGTCACTATGTTTGATGAACGCGAGCTGTAGTGCTTTACAATGTTATCCAATCTCACTTTAAAGTGACACGATATTGCTGACTGCGAACAGACCAGCTTTAACAGGAATGTGGGAATGCAGGAAATTGGCAATTTTTGCAATTTTTAAGAGTGAAGATATATTGACTTGCAAATTAGTGGACAATAGTTTTTGTTTCGTACGCACATGTCATGCTGCTCGGGCAAGTACTGAGAATTAAATTACATTTTGAAATAAATCAAGCTAACTACATGTATTCATTGGTGTAATATCCAGTGAGGACTTTCAGTTGGAACAAAAATACCTACTATATTCACCTGTTGAATTCGAGCACCACCAAGACACTCGAGCACCACCAAGACACTCGAGCACCACCAAGACACGGAGAGAAGTACGCTATGCTAGTGGGAATCGTTTGTTCCAGCTGTATCGTGGCCCTCTTATACTCGTGTCTGGACCAAACAATTCACTGACTGATATTATGAACCATATAATATGCCTGAGTGATGCAGTGTCACAAAGTCACCTGACCCGTTAGAGCTAACTGGTGTCAAGCAAACAGTTATGCATTATTTTGTTGTTCCAAGAAGGGACATATGGTGTTGCTATACGTGATGTGAACTTGGCATCTCACGGTATGATTGAACGAGGTAGGATTCGACTAATTTTCTGTTAGTTCGAATCCAATGCCTGTATAAACAAGAAAGGTTCTCTATCTGCACCATTCCTCTTTGTATAGACAAACACTTAGTCCCTGGGCATATGTTCGTATAATTTTGATAGTAACAAATAAATCCGTTTAAACAAAAAAAAAAAAAAAAAACAGAGCCTAAGTGAGATGGGAGTTTCAGGACCCGAAATAATCTAGACTTTCTTCGTTTACAGCTTTGTTATTGCTGGGAGAGCCAGGCAGAAGGGACATGATGTGGTCCACGGACTGTGAGACAAACTATCTTTAGTCTTGCCGTCAACACTGGACGTTTCTAGCTTCGAGATACAACTTGATCCGAAGTTTCTTATTCCTAGGAACAGTCAGCTGATGATCACATGCTGGGGATCAGGACATCGCAATAGACAATCCGGAGTCGGCTCTTTGACAAAACCGACACTGCACTTCTTGAGTCACTCCAATTACTCAATAGAAGTAAAAACCCCATCTAATCCCACAGTTTTATTTACTCTGCATGGCCGCGACTGATGCTTGATTGTTACCGCATTGTAGAGAATTATGATGTTATTTCATGAAGTCGAAAAAACATCTTATGCACAAACCATCTTCCATCAACGGCCGTGCCACCGTGTGTTTCAGCTACCTATACCCATGGCTACATATATGCATAATAATTCGGGCAGGTGCACTGTTGCCGGTGTAGTCCGTCACCTCATAAAGTTCACAGTTACTGATTGCCCCTATCAGACCGTCTGTAATCATGGGCGGGACGGAGTATTCAATAAAATAAATCATGCATGCTCTGGTATTCACAACAACGCAGGTTGATGGTTTATCAGCATCTTCATGACGTCGGCTATAAATGTTATCTCAACAAGAGTATGACCTGGGTGCACTCCGCATGCCCTTCACCTTATATCAACTCTAACAACGCGGATGACTTGACAAATCTCCGGGTACTCAGGGTATCTGATTTTCATTAATAGAAGTAGAACAAAAACAAACGAAATTATACACCAGTGTATGAAGGTGGCTGAAACTGAAGAAAACGAGATGTATATATCCGATGGTCATGTTTATGATGTAGTTATCATAGCTGTAAATTGGTTCTCACATTTTCAGTATTTCTTTCACGTGTTCATACAGTCTCTAATTTATGGTTCAAAGCGTATAGCCTTTCCCCGGACGTTATCATGACGTAAACATTTTCTTTTGGAACTGGAATACTGCACTGTCATGGTAGCTGCAGGATACGACTGTGGAGACGGACCCAGTCCCTATATGTGTTCGCTCTAACACAGACGAATAGTGTGTTGGTCTGATCATATAACAGGGCCTGAGACGTTGTTCCGTGTGTATGGCGCAACGTTACAAGAGACATTGCACGTGTCAACTTCCTGATTTACGTGACTCCGAAACTTCACCTCATCAGATATTCAATGATTAGAAATTGCAGTGATATCAGCTTTTGGTACTCTTTGCCGACGTGAGTGGTTCACTCTAAAATGTCATGATGTCGCGATCCAATACCTGATGTCACGAGTCTGTTACAGGCACGCCAGTCAGTTATTGATGGCCCTGTTCGCGGATATTTGATGCGTTTTGATAACGTTTTAATGGAATTAAAAATAATGAGTTAACACATTTCTTGAATATCATTCAATAGAGGACGATACATACAATGGAACGTACTGGCAACTGCAGGGTTCGACTCCTGCACATCACTGTGCGCACACACATGCACACACACACACACACGCTTACACACACACACACACACACACACACACACACACACGCTTACACACACAGTGTCAAAACAATGGCACATAACTTCCAACAGAATTACTCCTCATCAAGGCACAGTATTGTAGCCTGTGAGCGGTCACGTTCCATTAGTCATACTCCCATTAGTCCTACTTCCACTAACAATACAGCAAATGATGGATTGATTAAAACAACAACAGGCATATACCCTTTGGGCAAAATGGAGGGTTAGTCCCACCCGCCCCATTTGTTTGACGTGCCAACAGATAATTCCGAACGGGGGATTACTGACTATAGCGAGTGTTGAAAATATGACTTAACTGAGCTCTGTGAAACTGAGTATAACGGGTCAGCAACACAAACGCAACACTTCATCCGGATGAATCGGATTACCTGACTGGACCAATGGAACGACCCTGTTTTTTTGTTTCTTCGACCATTCCACTTTGTTTTTACAAGAGTATTAGAATTGTAGTTGTTGGCGCTGTCATCCATACCATATGGTGTTTCAACCCATGACTAGTGGGATGTATGACTACTGGGAGGACAGCCTGTGGGTGCTCCCGTTTGCTTGGAATCTCTGTTGTCTAGAACACCAAACATCATCAAACATATTCCTCATAAAAGACAGTTCCTTAACAATATATACCCTTCCCTGTTACCAAATGAACTGATGTCATAATATGTACATAAATATTGTAAAAACTTTGACGTTTGCATTTACTTTCTTCCCACTTCGAGGAAATAAAGATGTGTGTCGTAATCGGATTACACATTGCACTCAGATAACCACAGAGCCAAACAATTAACCAACATAAGTTGCATAAAGATTTCGGCTAAATCGACCTGTTCGAATTACATTAATGATCCCTGGTCCCAGAGGTCAACACACAGAGGTACGGGAACAAATATCCCGCTCTGTGTCACCAAGTATCTGCGCAGTTTATATCTGCAGTGTGTTATATCGCCCACACTTACTGAAGCACCCGCGCCACCCATTTAGAAACCTATTTTTCTAACTTCAGTATATTATTGTGACTCAATGAATACAAGACGACGGTGATGGTCTACACTGTATGTAGATCCCAGATGCGCTATATATCTGCATATCTATCCGTAAATGACACAAGCGTATACAGTTTTATCCTTTGAAGGAAACCCAGATTCTGTATATGGATAGTCAACTTCTTTACTGCAATGAGTGCTACGTTTCGGCGTAGGTATTAACAACGCTATCAAGCCAGTGATGACATCGACTTGGTTTTTCGTCGTATTTGCAACTTCTAAGATTTTGACTCTCCCTAGAACTTCCTTTTCCTTCGTCTTTACAACTTCTAAAATGCGTCTCAAAGAAGGTTTTATCCTTTATGACTTAATCCCGAAGAGAACTCTGGACTCAAAGCATACTTTTGGCAGTGCTATACAGTATGTATAATTCATTTTAGAAGAAAACGTGATACAAGAAGTGTATACTTGATTGTTAAACATTTGGATTGATGTCCAAATGATTTTCGCCTTAGATGTTTAACTAATGAGACTTAAATACACTATACCTGCAGCGATCTCTCTCAAGGATTAAGTCTATTCTTGACAGTAAAGCTAGACATGGATTCAGTGTTCATTCACCCGGAAAACCAGGCCTGTTGTAAGTTGTGATGTATTATATAAACTGGAATATTTCCTCGCTTGCTTGATTTCACTCACAGGTAACAGACACTTTGCGATGTAAATCAAGTTATACGGAAATGGTGAGTAGGAGGTTGTTTATTAGACACGTAGGGGTATAAGTATAAGGGGTATAACACGAGATGTGATGTAGAAACCCCGCACCCAACTACCCCGGGTGGATTACTTCTCAAGTATACACGGGAGTCAGTGCTCTAATATTGGAGGACGATGTTGTTTGTGTTAATGCCGCCCACATCTCTTTGACCCCAGACGGTGTTGACGGTGCTCATGAGTTCAAGCACTAGGTTGCTCTGACGCAAACGTAGTCATTTGGTTGGAATTTGGCATTATATGTAAAACACATTCTACTGACTGTCAGTCTGTTTCATACACGAGGGAATTATATACGTGTATGTACATTTTGTATGAATGTGTGAGTGAGCATACTTCCCATCCAAAGCTTAAACTCACTAGTGTGAAAGTATTCTCTTACTTCAGGCACTGTTCTAAACTATTTTTTGCAAAATCTGCCATGCTGTCTAAAGTCACTGTTTACCAATGAACTCATGCATTTATATTTTTAACCAAATACGAAACGTTTAAAGATTATCGTCATGTAAGTAAAAGAAATCAGTGGAAATTGTCGAACTCTTAATAAAATTCACACCAAAACGCAGCTGTCTATCTGCACGATATTTGCACATGCTATTCAGCTATTTGATGAACGGTCATCGTGCAATTCATGCATCTGCATAAAGGTTGCAGCTGGTTTCCCCAAGTTAAGAGAGTAATTTATGCATAGCATATAGTTTGTGTTTAAGTGAGTCTAAACTTTCGATAGGCAGTGTAGCTTTACGTCGCTTCGGACACTGTTTGTCTTTGGCAAATATGCTATTCCACCACAAGTAGAACAAGTGAGTAAAAGCTTGTGGGTGATAGAACAAGTAGGTAAAAGCTTGTAGACGATAGAACAAGTAGGTAGAAGCTTGTGGGTCATAGAACGAGTAGGTAAAACCTTGTGAGTAGAGAACGAGTAGGTAAAGGCTTGTGGATGATAGAACAAGTAGGTAAACGCTTGTGGGTGACAGAACAAGTAGGTAAACGCTTGTGGGTGATAGAACAAGTAGGTAAAAGCTTGTTGGTGATAGAACTAGTGAGTAAAAACTTGTGGGTGATAGAACAAGTGAGTAAAAGCTTGTGGGTGATAGAACAAGTAGGTAAAAGCTTGTAGACGATAGAACAAGTAGGTAGAAGCTTGTGGGTCATAAAACGAGTAGGTAAAACCTTGTGAGTAGAGAACGAGTAGGTAAAGGCTTGTGGATGACAGAACAAGTAGGTAAAAGCTTGTGGGTGATAGAACAAGTGAGTAAAAGCTTGTGGGTGATAGAA
Organism: Haliotis asinina; assembly: GCF_037392515.1. NCBI lineage: Eukaryota > Metazoa > Mollusca > Gastropoda > Lepetellida > Haliotidae > Haliotis > Haliotis asinina. The sequence goes on from NW_027133898.1 coordinate 426,640, forward strand.
CAAGTAGGTAAAAGCTTGTTGGTGATAGAACAAGTAGGTAAAAGCTTGTGGGTGATAGAACAAGTAGGTAAAAGCTTGTGGGTGATAGAACAAGTGAGTAAAAGCTTGTGGGTGATAGAACAAGTGAGTAAAAGAGAGGGGATGTAGACAATGTATATCCACACGCACTCATACATCCACAACACAACCGCACTTTCACAGTCTGAGTACAATCCCAAATCCAATGTTCTCCTTTCTTTTCGAAACTCTCGACCAGTACCATGAACACCGCATAATCTGTCGGTTTTGACAGTTGAGGTTGACGGGTCCAAACGATCGCTAAACATCATTTACGCAACAAAGCAGTGTTAGAACTCGTTCACCGAAGCACCCGTAACTCCGTAACCTTGAAGAAGTCATTTATATTTGGACAGTCGCAGAAGTAGCGTAGCGGACAGTTGGCTTTCTTCTCATCCACTCAGTGTGTACTTGGTGACCTATATCGGTGTTGTTGTGAGAGGAGTACCCGCCGACCCCGTTCACTGCGTTAAAGGGGCACACTCGTTCGGCGAGGTGCGGAGTGTCTGGCAGCATTAATTAGCAGATCATATTTTGAAACCATGTGACCGACTTATGGAACGGTTTGCAGAGGGTCTAGTGTCTCTGTTGTAATGGACTCAGCATCGATGTACGGTGGATGACGCTGCAGATTCATGTTCAGATTTACTAGCATCTACGTCGTGCTATGCAAACTACTTGCCTCCAGTACGTCAATCAGCAGACTCTGCGTCACCAACAGATGAAAGTCTCCAACAGGTTAACAACAGAAGCCATCGGGTTTCTTACAAAAGCCGAGTCCCCAGCAGAAGCCGAGTCTCCAACAGAAGTCGGGTCTCCTACAGAAGCCGAGTCTCCAATAGAAGCCTAGTCACCTGTAGAAGACCTGTCTCCAACCGAAGCCAGGTCTCTTACAGAAGCTAATAAGACGTCAATCACTAACGGACGTCACTTTCCATGAAACTTCAGTAATGTTGAAAAAAAAATTATCCCTGTATTAAGATGCCGGAGTACGATATCTTGTGGATAATACTCTGCGTAGATTCTAATGTAAGCCACATGCTCTGTGTGGCTTCTAATGTAAGCCACATGCTCTGTGTGGCTTCTAATGTCAGCCACCGTATCTGTGTGGCTTCTAATGTCAGCCACCGTATCTGTGTGGGTTCTAATGTCAGCCATCGTATCTGTGTGCGTCCTAATGTCAGCCGTCGTATCTGGGTGGGTCCTAATGTCAGCCATCGTATCTGTGTAGGTTCTAATGTCAGCCATCGGATCTGTGTGGGTTCTAATGTCAACCGTCGTATCTGTGTGGGTTCTTATGTTAGCCATTGTATTTGTGTGGGTTCTAATGTGAGTCCCTGTATCTATTTGGGTCCAATGCAAGCCGTTGGATCTCTCTGGGTTCTACTGTGAGTAATTATATCCGGGTTCTAATGTGAGTCGAATTGTATGTGTGGGTTCTAATGTGAACCACTGAATCAATGTAGTTCATATATGTGTGAATTGTTGTGTTAGGCACGGTTAGGCTCTGTGGTATCAAATGTCAGTCATTTTGTCGGTGTGGGTCCTTTTGAGAGGCATGGTTTCTCTGTGGATTATAATGTGAGTTATTTTGGCTGAGTTCGACCTTACACGGGACATTGTTTCCTTGTGGACTCTAATGTGAGTCATTTTGTCTGGGTGCAACCTTATGAGAGACACGGTTTCTCTGTGGATTCTAATGTGAGTCATTTCGTCTGGATGGGGCCATATGAGGGGCATGGTTTGTCTGTGGATTCTAATTTGAGCCATTTCGTCTGGGTGGAACCTTATGAGAGACATGGTTTCTCTGTGGATTCTAATGCTTTTGTATGCATGAATCTTTATGAGAGCTGTGATTTCTGTGGCTTTATGACGGTTTCTGTGACGGTTTCAATGGCGGTTTCTATGGCGGTTTCTATGGACTCTGATGTGAGTGGTGCTTTGTATGTAGGATCACATAATGTTTTGCATATACACCTGAACACCAGGCACTGGAACGGATCCATTCATTTGTCTGGGGCTGTCACTACACGTTGATCATAAACCATCCAAATAGATATAGTTGGACAACAAGATCCCCTTGCAATCACATAATTGCCGTCACTCGCCTTTTCCTCAGTACGGTTCTGTATGCGAGGTCCAGAATAACATCTATACGTGGTCACTGTAATTAACACATGCTTCCGAAAGAGAAACTGTGATATAATGGTAATGACCCCAGACGATTTGGTCATTCTTGAATTGAATGGGCAGTGTTAGATATATATGTTCTAATGTCTGACAAACTACGTGAAGAATGCCAAAGTACATAAAAAAATCATTCACCCATGTACTGAAAAGTACGCGTACTCTGTCTCACAGCCCCTGAACCACGGTATTTTTCCTGCTGCCTAAATATCACACTACAAAGACACCTATGTGAGACAAGACTAGATTTCCACAGGTTCTGAATCTCCCATCTCAATGGGGCTCTTTCTTATTTGACAGTGGTTGTTACTTACCATCAAAGTTATATTATATTCAGGGACTATAAACGTTAGTCTAAACTATACAGAGCAACACTACATGTAGACATACACGAGTCTTTAAGGTAACAATAAATAGTTCAATGATAATCTCTAAACCCATATAATTAACACAGAATGGCCTCCCTACCGTCTGCTGATCTAGACTTGCCTTTGAAGGAGAGAATTACTATACATCCATGGGCTTATATATATAGCATTCAGTCCAGCCTTGGAGGAAAGCTACACCACACGTTGAACGACAGTACTATTTCATGTTCCAACTCAATAATAACCCAAAATAAGATCACAACTATATTTACAAAATAGATGCGTGACTCTGCGAATTTGCAAGCATGAATATTCAAGGCCGCCTCTCACAGACACAACATGTTTCATTGCATGTAGCCTCGGAGAGGTCATTTGTGGGCTTCGAAATCTCCGGGATCGCAACCTTGCACATGAGCAAATTAGTCTCGATACGGGCCCAAGTGAGAACATAATAAGCCCTGACGTTGTATATCATATTGGTTGTATATATTTACAGTGCCATGAGAGAGGTCATATCGTATGGTGTGTGCCGAAATTCAGTATATGCACCCATGCACCTCGATCCTTTGGAACATAACGAGATGTAGCGATTGCAAACGAGGCCACGAATCAGATATCGTTTCCGGAAACTCGCCCCTCAGTTGAATCTTCCGATATAGTATTTTAATCTCCAGATAAGAAATCAAGTCAGAAAATCATACATTTCATATTTCGTGTCACCATGGCGAGTGCCGATGATTATCATCTTATTATAATAGGTATTTCGGTACAATGTTCCGAGGCACAGATCTTCCGCAATGATATCACTGATTGTAGTTGGTTGGGAAGAAAGTTGAGCAGTGTGCGAAACAGCCGCTGGGCCACGATCCCGTGGCTAGTAGAAATCCAGTCGGGTTAGTAAATCTTCACAGTCACTGTCCCGACAGGCCAATAACGTTTCATAGGGTCATTTCGTAAATATATCACACGCCCCGACTTGTTAGGCTAATACACTCTTAAATCATCCCAGATTATGGCCTGATTAAAACATGTTCATCGTAGTACCAGTTTAATGATAAAACCCGTAGCTCAAATTTCCTCTCTCTCTCCTTTTCCCTCTCTCTTTCATTCCCTCTCTCTTTCATCTTCTCTCTCTTTCATCTCTCGCTGTCATCCCCCTCTCGCCCTCTCTTTCTTTCTCAAGATCTGTGGTAAAAGTATGAAACTTGATACGTAAATAAATTATTATCCCTCAGCGATAATCATTTTCATCATCGTGTCGACTTGTGCACTGAAGGCAAAACTCCATTAAGTACACGTTAAATGTTTCTAATGCGTTTAAACAACTACCAATATCGTATATTTTACTGATGAAACATTCTAGTCATCGTAAACAGTACAGAACTGTCACCGATCTGCTTCGACAGTTTAGTGAGTGGTAAGGGGAGAAGAGTATCGTTTGTACCGAATAGCCTGTCTACAATGGTTGCTTACCAAACGCTCCCGCGCGTGTTGGTGACCCCAATGGTTGTGATCGCTCTAAACGAGGAACGATTATAGTTTTTATCTACATATAGTATACTATCAATTACATCTTCAAAGTGTGCTTCATCACCCACAAGCCACGTGTTTTTCAAGTTTCAGTGCCGCTAACATAGCGGAGACTCACTCGAGCATAGGCTAAATACAAAGGGTGGGCTGTATATTGCAATGGTTTTGGAATTCTGCACTTGCTGTGTACAAGATAATAGATACAAAAGTATGTGGCATTGTACCAGAATATATGTAAACTGGTGTAAATCATTGATGTAAAGAGAGCTGGGTCACAGCGTCATACCTACGTGCACAAGAGTGTAAGATAGCGCGCGTGTGCCTCTGTGCGCGTGCATGTGTGCGTGCGTGTGGGAGTGGGTGAGAGAGAGAGAGAGAGAGAGAGAGAGAGAGAGAGAGAGAGAGAGAGAGAGAATGCTTGAACTTCTGTCGGTTTAATCGTGCAGAATCTCTGATACTTCATATCGCAGAAAAACATGAATGCTCTATCTGTCCATCAACGGATCCCGACTTCACAGACAGCACAATTAATGTCAGATTGAACCCGAGGTTAACTCATTGTGCTGCATGTTCTCATAATATGTCATCTCTAAAACGCGAAACAATTGTTTTACGATTCAGGTTACAGAACCATTTCTTCTTGATATAGAATACAAAACCGCAAACGCAACGAAACACTTTTATCTTTCCAAATGAAATCTCCAAATACACAGTTCTCCGTTAGTGTGTACGTGGAGTACTGCTAAAGTTTATTGCGCAACTTTCGTTTCCGAGGTCGCTGATGGCAAGCAGTCAATCTCAAAGTCAGTTCTCGAGGATTCCCTTTCCAGCGACAGGCTGCGATAACGGTAACAAATAGAACCACGTGGATAGTGAATGAGTGAGTGGGTTTAGTTCTATGCCGCGCTCAGTAATATTCAAGCTATATGGCGGCGGTCTGTAAGTAATCGAGTCTGGACCAGACAATCCTGTGATAAACATGGACAGCGACCTGCGCAGTTTGGATGAGATTACAAGTGCTAACCAAGCCAGCAAACGTGACCACCCAATCCCCTTAGTCGCCTCTTACGACAAGAATGGGTTACTGAAGATCAATTCTATCCCGGATCTTCACGGGTTACAAGGTAAATAGATACGTGCACGACCAACTTTTATCTTTATCACGTGAAATGGCACAGATCACATGTCAAACATTTCTTCTCACAGATCGCAGACCACACGCCAAATATTACTTGTCACAGATCGCAGATCATGCATCAGAGGTTACTAATAATGTATCGTCACATTTCACAAATTACTTGACACATATCTTCGTCACAGATCACACTCGAATCATGAGTAAGAAATAGCCTGAAAAGACAAATAACATAGACTATGCGTCACAAACTCTTCCTCAAATTCATTTATCACGAATCGTCCTTCATGGATTACACTCAGATCACCCGTCGCATATTTCCTAAATCACAATCGTAGGTTAGAACGGACATAAAAAAAAAAATATTCTTAAACGATGTTCAGTGAGATCAGAGTGAGTGAACTGGTATTTTGCTGCTTTCCGGAATTACTCTAGCCATACCAAGGCGGTGGACGCAAGGACTGGATTTCACACATTGTGTACAGGAGGGGAATCGAATCCTCGTCGGGACGGGTGAACCCTTTAACCCCTGGGCTACCTCTCTTTCTGTCCAAAAGTACTTCCGAAATAGAATCTTAACAAGTGTACTTGACTGGAAAGTTACAACCATACTTGGTAGAAACTCGTTCCACATACACACGTTTAAATAATCTGAGCGAGAAAGAGAAACCTCTTTGACTGATGTGATGAACAACGAGGAACACTCTATGGATATACAACATCTCCGTTATTAATGTACGCCATGTTTCGGTGTAGATGTACCAAAACGTCGCTTATATTCATAATGCCAAAATTGTCTATCCATACAACATGCCCCGTGATTCAAGATGGCGTAAGCCTGGTGGGCTTTGAGTCACGAACCCGCAGCCATACGGAGGCAAATGGATTAGTTCACAGAACACATGCGAGAACATTGGCGAACACTCTAACCACTGGGCTATCCACCAACAGCTACGAACGGCCATGTCATGCTGTGAGACTGCTAGTGCCCACCACATCGGACCTCCAGGTCCTGTGTTCCATCCACCGTATCCCTGAAGGACACAATATGATCCCACAGTCTGACAACGCTAATAGTTGCCATTCCTGTCCTGATCTTCTATATTTACCTCGATATTCTACATACCGACTGAGCGAGTCATTGCTGCACAGTGATTCCACGGTTGAATGGAAGCATGCACTGCCGAGCTCGGTGCATCGTATGATACATAATTATAATCTCATATTATCTGACTGTGTCATAACTATTGTATTGTGTTGTATTGTATTTACGTCCTCATGTAACTTAGAACTTGCTACTTCTACTACTATGATGAAACACTCTGCTTGATTGAGTGAGTGAGTGAGTGAATATTATATAGAGCTGCACCAGCAATTGTACCTGTATTAGCGACGATTAGTACTTCTACAAGCAGCAAGCATATACATATATACTAGTATACGTGTACAAATACTAAGGGCGTTATTAATGGGAAATGGGAAAGGTAACTCTCATCAAGGTGCTAGAATAAATGTCACATCGTTTAATGTCAGGATAGTCATCCAAAATCCTGTTGTTGTATCTGTTCAAGTGCAACACTTATACACGTGCATGCCCATTGAAACAATAAAGCATGCATGTACTGACCTCGCGGTATTCTGAAGGACAGGTAAGATGCATAGATTACTGGCAGCGCTGATAGTGGCCACGGCTCCCATTGTTTGTATACACCCAGGTATTCTGCTGACCGAGAACAAACAGGTCATCGCACTATCTTCCTTCCGGGTGAATGGGTACGAGATATGGTGAGACGAGTACAATGTGTTACATCCACGACGTCTCTCAGAAATTAAAATTAAAGGTAGCGTGGAGCTACTACTACTACTACTACTACTACTACTACTACTACTACTACGCTAACTAGTACTTTTACTACTACTGCTGCTGCTACTACTAATACTACCACTGCTACTATAATAATCATGCTGTTAGTACTGCATGTTTCATCACATTAATCTGGATTGGCACCACAACTGGCACTGCTATTGGTCTTCAGTTACCCAGGATTATCGCAGTCACAGAAGACGACCAATGTGATCGGATGGTGAGATCCAGCGCTTTTGATGGTACGTACGAATTTCGGATAGGTGAATATGCTCTCAATCACCGAATTGTCTGGACCAGGTTCAGTGACATATGGATGGTATACTGCAGAGTTAATAACCACCAAATCAATCAGCAGAATCAGCCGACCAAGTTCGTCACGTCGGTATGTATACCCTAAAGCCTTGTGTCGACGAGGTCGCCATTTCGGTGAAGCATCACGAAACAGAGAACAACAGACCTGATGCTGTAGTGATGTGATGTTCATTGTTCAAGTATACACTGCACAGTAGACAGACGCGCGCAGTTGGACCTATACAGGTATATGTCGGTTAATGCGCTGATGTGTTTGAGATATCACTAAGATATAGATACAGACAATAAACATATCTTATTTCTTAACATGAATAAAGTCGTGCAGCTTTTAACACCCGAATAATCGGACCGCCAATACGATTACCACAGATTCTACACGCTACACACAATGAGTGCGTGTCTGTTTGATATACCGTATTCCATGTGATGGACGCTCCCACTTGAACGACGGAGAAGAAATTCATGATCCTGATCCTGGCTTGTGGAGAGATTTCTCCAGCCGAAGGAATCGACGTTTAGTTAAATTAAAGACGTTAGAATATATGAAAGTGAAACGAAAACAAATTGATACAAATGTAGTTTTTCATTTAAAGATCAACGCCTCGACATCTCTACCTCTGTTAGAGGCCGTTTGTTATGATGCTCTGAAGTTAATACAAATATATACTATCAAAAATAAGGGAAACGCATAGACGAGGAATCTGTTTCGAAACTGTGGTATTTTCAAACATGTTTTCGCGTAAAAAGAAGGTAATGTCTATACATCTAAGTGAATACTTATAGATAACGGATTCTTGGGCTGCAGTAGTAACTCGAGGTCTGCCTGTACGTGGACGGTCATTTGTTATACTTGTTTGGTTGCAACGAGTTGCAAGCGATGATATCTTGCTCAGACTAACATTCAAATGCCCGACAACAGAACATCCGTAATCTCCGGCATGGCGACGTACCGTGTCACAGAGTCAAGACGTGGCGTAGTGATTTGACCTTGAAACTCCTTCAAAACGAATGCCAATTTCAGAAAGTAATCTGAATTTTTATTACCAGACAGTAAATGCTCTTTGCTGCACAATTTCAACTGGAAGGTGATTTCTGTTGCGTTGTTGCGATGAGTTTCTTATCCTTGCCTTTCTAATCCTAGTAAGAAATCTCACCAAAATCAACATTTTCATGTTTTGTTTCTTGTGCAATTGCGTAAAATCACGTTAACAACGCTTTTGTTGTATAATTATTTTCACGATTGTTTGAACACAATCGGTGATAAATTATTTTTAGCAATGCTAATCGTTAATCCATATACCTGCCTCTGGTGTCTCAATTTGGTCGCAGTGAAGATCCAAGTTTTTGATCTTCAACAACAATTGTTTGTTGCAAGAGGCGACAAACGGCTTTGAAAGGTCGGGCCTCTGCTGTGACAGGTCGCTGCCTGTATAAATTTTCTCATCATCCAGTCTTCAGCAACAAATAGTGCGAAAGCTGTTTTATAAACAACGTCTATTAGATGCAAGACGGTAGCTGTGAATGATTCCACACGATATAGCGACATAATGATATCAATGACACCAGAGGTTATTGTAAACAGTTCCTTATGCACATCACAGTCCTACCTTTCACAATAAACTAAACGGCAATCGGAAATTGCACATACAGTGATAACAAAGACTGCCTGTTATCTCGTATACAAAACTCAAACAGAGGTGCTTCCGACATCCATATCCCTTTGTGTGATCCTTCAAACGCTTGAACAGTCTTCTAATCGTGTTCTATAACAAAGTGGGGCATTAAACGACGGATATACTTGCTTCTGTGTCTGTTTTTATGGTTTGTCGCCAACAATCGACAATAAGTAATAAGTCCTTTGACAGACTGTGACACACTACCTTATTGTGACACACGCCGTGAACACCCAGACTGTCACTACTGTGTACTCCCAGGGCCTACATTAAAGTCGGTACACTTAATGCATGTTTGGTAGACGACTTCACAGTAGGTTTGATGACTGTATCATGCAGCTCATCAACGTTTTCATAATCTGAAGCATAATTTGACCATTAATTTTGCAAAACTATTGACCGTCTAGAGATTGCCATTATCTTGCTCTGTGTTGAATAGAGGACAGGGGCGTGACAATCACGTCTTGTTATCGGAATGAACCGAAGCTTTGTTCATTGTCAGGATTTCGCAACCTCAGCACATTTAGCACTTTCCCCGGCTAGATAGTGATTAAAGGTGGCATCAATCACAAAAGACGGTAGCGTACCCTAGAGGTCAAACCGAAGATTCAGGTTCGATTCCTCTAATGGAAATGTGTGTCCCCGCTGTGATATTGTTGTAATATTGCTAAATGTGGGGTAAACAAATCACTCACTCACTCACTTGTCAATACCAGTAGTTAGTGATGACATCCTGGTTGTGGCATGATCTTTCAGCAGGTAGATCTATTTGGGACATACAACTGAGCCTTGTTAACTCGAGGAAATATCGAGTTGTGGCTACACCGAGACAACAAATCAGGACCCATTTGTTGAAAACGTGTAGAGCCACTGTCGATCGGTGGAGCGTCGGGATAGCTGTCAGCTCTTGCATTATTACAACGAACGCTCAACACATTATACATATTGGAAGAGAAAATGGGGAACATTGCTTCATCACAGTGTTCCTATGTTTTTTCTCAGGCTTTCATCCACCGTGCGAAACAAAGTTTGCAAATCAGCAGTCTGGAAAATAATTAAGGAACATTTGATCTTTTATGTGTTCCTTTATTTCTTTCCCTCAGTATACGCATCGCGTTCATAGGACATGGCTGGGCCAAAACGACTATCAGTTTGAAATGACCCAGCATACTTCAGTAATCACGGTCTACATGGGTACAGTATCTGAATCCCATTTCTGGCGTCCCACGCGCTGATATTGCTGGAACATTGCTAAAAGCACCGTACAACCATACTCACTCACTCACTCACTCACTCATTCAGTAATCACGGGATTGTTTTCTGTTTCTATTGTAGTATGATGAAAATCTACTATCGTAGCGCAAACATCGGGAGGCCGTATTTATCTTTCCCGAGTTACACATCTTTCTAAAACATTTGTCAACACTTTCACGAAGCTTTCACAAGCCACAGGGTAATCACATCAGCTTTGACAAACAAGAGGTCGACAAAAAGATCACCTTCGAAAAATAAGGGTCTGCAGTGAGATCAGATTTGAGAAAAAAGAGGTCTACAACGAGATCAGATTTGACAAAAAAGAGGTCTACAGTGAGATCAGATCTGACAAAAAAGAGGTCTACAACGAGATCAGATTTGAGAGAAAAAAGTGGCCTACAGCGAAATCAGCATGGTTGGAAGCTGCATTCTTAACTTTTGTTCTAATGTTACGCAGTTGTTTTTTGTTTGTTTGTTTTTTCATTCGAATGCACTAAATATCGACTCGTTAATGACGAGTGATCTCAGATATCTCCTAGTAAGACCAAGTTGCTGTGGTGAAACTAGGAATCATTGTGCTAAATTCTCCTTTATTTACATTTTTGTTTTGTCAGTATTACAAGTTTTTGTTAAAGCTGAAGAGGGATGTGTGTGATTTTGTTGTGTTTTTGCTTTAACGATCAAACATTCAGTTTGATCAAACGAAGAGTTAGAAGTAGCTTTTAGTTCATAAAAAATATCAACCCAAAATGTCTTGCAAGATATTGCAAGACGTATCGCAAAATATGCTTTTGCATCGCAATAAATCGTAATATGTAAATTCTCTGCGGTGTTGTTAAAATGGAGTTTGTCAACGACATTATCACGTGATGTTTTGGTCGTCAGGTTTATTCGACCTAGAATATGGCACTGCTCAAATGACAGGAAAGTTTGACAGCATGTGTTTGACGTGAGGAAACGTGCGAGTTTGACAAAGTTTGAAATTCTAGCAACATGTGTTGACAAACTTTAGTTTGCCATGTGAAGGCCGCTTTACTCTCATCTGTAACTTTAACCACTCTATATGATCTGAACACACACAAAGCAATTCTATTCCTATATTCGGTTAACTAGGTGGCAGAGAGATAAGGTATTCCGTGTGAGCATTGCAACACTTCTACAACAGGCAACACAGCCGGTCTTTTCACTCCCTTAACTTACCGTTGTAGGGGACCATTTAGCCATATTCTGTGCGAGGTTGTCTGTTTCTGAATGTTAATAAAAACGTGCTATAAATTTGTCAACAGTTGAAGGTAGATCACCACACTAGGGACCATGGGGACTTACAGTACATTTGCTATACACATATGATACGATTAAAACAGTGGAACGTTTTGGGACATACGTACCCTCTCAGGAGGACAATAATTTTACGGTACTTTTAACCTCCCTTGAGGATACTGATATATAGAGATGCTAAAGTAACAATGAAGATAAACCTTCAAAATATTGTTGTTTTAATTTATTAGATGTTATTCCAAAAAGAGTATCGATATGAAATCACTAGACAATCAGAATCTTATGTCAAAACGTCATCGCATCGGCTGCGGACCACCAGTTCTAAGTGGTCATGTCTTCAGGGGTAGACTTGCAACTTTACTGTAAGCGGTCTCTATAGAATCCTTATTACTTTAAATGATAAGTTGAAGGAGAAAATAATTTTTAAAAATATCATTAGGCCAGCTTCACTATGCTCGCCTTGTTCACATAATGGCATACTGTGCAGCCATGGGCTCGGCGTTCAGTTTGGCTACTTCACTTGAGATTATTGAAGTGGTAACCGGACATAAGTACGGACAGCTTATCTAACCAATGTGTGATGCTTGATACTTGGTACTTCCTACCACTACACCTACACAGTGTCAGTAATGCCTTAAAGATTGGAACGTGAAACGACAAAATCGTTACGAAATCTCTGTTTAAGGTCCGCAAAATATATGAAATTCAAGCCATCGTTTCGGGACAACCCCTTCCCATCAAGCAGCGACGACAGAGTGATCCATGGGAGGTAACTCCTGTGAGAAATAAGTGCCATATTAGCATACACACATACATAATCAAGAAGTGAAGCGCTCATAAAATGTGATCCTTTGCCCATACTTTCAGTTACATTGTTCACTCAACGCAACGAACGCATCAGATATGTATTTACACTCATATATTGCTTAATGTTACTCTTGGGCCTTTTAACCGAATATTCATCGCGAAAAGTTTCTTAACTTGGGGTTTTCGGTGTATCGATGTATCTATCACTGTTAGAGGATTATGGGTCGTTTTCCTTTCTTTTTCATATGCACATGTTAACCCGAATACAATAATGGAAATAACGTGTGTATGAAAATGAAAATATATGTGTATCAAGCCTACTATCATACTCTCACAAGTAATGCCTGACACTCCACGATGAAGTCTTGTTGAAGGCGAGCACACACACACACACTCTCTCTCTCTCACACATACACACACACTCTCTCTCTCTCTCTCTCTCACACACACACACACTCTCTCTCTCTCTCACACACACACCAAATCGATTTGACTAGTAGGAAGATCATTATAGAACTCAATAATATGTATTTGAAGTGGACGTTTCTAATAACGTAAAGACATCGAAACAGAGGATTGAATTCAAACTTCACAGTGATGGTTACCACATTTCGGAAATCAAATTTAGAGCTCATACAAACAAAATTACTAAGGAAGTATAATATAAGGAAGTCATAGGAAGTATAATATTGCACTGGCAGTGGGCACGTTCTCTTGCTGGAAAATTGTGATTTGTGTAACGCCATTTCCTCAGCCTGGACCAAGATTCTGGAACACCACGGTGTCAACTAACTGGTTCAGACCGATTGCACGCTACAACATGATGGTTGAACCACTCCACGAGTCTGTTTCAACAATACACTAATACAGTTCCTGTACCTACATCACACTCTCATTCTACCATTGACTGTCGAAACACAACACCGGCGTTTAGTTCTCTATTGTTGATAACGTCCATTTAGATGGCGGTCGCTCGTAATTCCTGCCATGAAGATTGCATGAAAACTACGAACCCAGATATTTTCGCCCGTAAGCACAATTAGTGACAGTCATATGAATAGCACATGATGCACATTGATAGAAGCATTCACATGAGAAGATGATTCATGTCTACTAGCGTTCACATGAGAAGATATTCATGTCTACTAGCGTTCACATGAGAAGATGATTCATGTCTACTAGCGTTCACATGAGAAGATATTCATGTCTACTAGCGTCCACATGAGAAGATGATTCATGTCTACTAGCGTTCACATGAGAAGATATTCATGTCTACTAGCGTTCACATGAGAAGATGATTCATGTCTACTAGCGTTCACATTAGAAGATGATTCATGTCTACTAGCGTTCACATGAGAAGATGATTCATGTCTACTAGCATTCACATGAGAAGATGATTCACGTCTACTAGCGTTCACATGAGAAGATGATTCATGTCTACTAGCATTCACATGAGAAGATGATTCACGTCTACTAGCGTTCACATGTGATTGGGTAGCACTGTGTTGACAGATGTGACCTAGGTTCTCAATCCTCAATGGTCTGGGTGGGGCCTGGCACTGTACCTGGTAGAGATACTGGGTGCACCGTGTGAGGGTAGAACATGCACAGTTTATAGTCTGATCTCAACCCCGAGTTTTGTCCATAGTGACATGTGCCGTCTTACAGTGTCTTCTAGCTTTTCGAAGAAGGAGCATGAGAACATGTATGAGAACATGAGTGAGTTAAAATTTATCGTCGCATCGGCAATATTACAGCCATATCGTAACGATTAGTTTTAAAATTCATATTACTTAATGACGCATTGCAAAAACCTGTCAACGAAGGACAGTAAAACTATCTAGAATATCACAGCGATGAATGTAAAACTAGTAACTAGATCTAAAACAGTTTAACTGTAGAGGACAATACAATATGAAAGTGGGCTAGATTGCCAGCAATGGAAGGTAGGTCAAGATGAGAGCCTTTAGGTCTGTCTGAGGTCATCCCGCTGTATCTTCCAGTTTTCGGCCCCGTAGACTGCGTCTCTCTCTGATTAGATTTGCAAAGGAAGACTTCTTCGTCCTTTGGTATTCAGGGTGAAAACCTGTGGACAAAATAGTTTGTAAGAGTATTTCCTTGGGGCTTTTCTGGGATAACGTAGAACGGTAGATTGGTCTACTGGTCATGAATTTCCTTTAATATTACCCTTTTGTCTAGAGTAGATTTTGATTGTTTCATTTGCACCAGTTCCTCGCGAACAGATTTTAACTTATCTTCGTGCTTGGAGACCACGTGTTCCACGACACTGATCAAAGCGTCTTGTATGTCGCATAACACATAGCTTTTTAACGTGTCAATAGATTCCCTCAGCTCTTATAGTTTTCAGTCAGCACCGAGAGCCTTTCCTCGGCATTTTGGATGTATTCATCTGTGTTTGCCGACGCACTTGTTAATTCTACAGCTCATAAATCGATAGAAAAAGGCTTCCACGACCCAGAACATTCCTCGTGAATATGTATGAACATATACATATTGTTCAGACAAACAACAACTTTGACATCAGCAATACTAGTTTGTACTCCAAATCAGTTTACTGACACGGAAGACATCTGGCACTGTCTCCCCCAAGATGTCCTAAAATACAATACCCTCGGGTATTCCAAAATAAACAGAAAAAACAAAACACCAGTGAAATCTAGTCATTGACCAGCACAAGCTGCCACGACACCTCTATGCTGATGATACGCAGCTCATGAAAATGTTTCGACCAACACCATCCACAGCTGAAACAGCTTCTGTTCATGTTACCTCGTGCTGTACACAAATAAAAAGCTGGATGAACATCAATAAACTCAAGCTGAACGACGACAAGACAGAGTGTATACTAATAGGCCCACCCGTTAGATGTACCCAGTCTGCTCTCTCCACTGTTCAGATTGGAAACTCAAGATTGGCATCACACGGTCTGTGAAGAACTTGGGTGTTGTTTTGGATTCAGAACTGTCCATGAAGCAACATGTTAGCCACATCTCCAGAGTCTGCTCTTTCCACTTGAGGAATATCAGCAATATCCGAAAGTACCTCACCAAGGAATCTCCTATCATCCTGATTCTCTCCCTGGTAACATTTAGAATTGATTACTGTAACAGTCTCCTTGCAGGTGCACCAAAGTCTATCACCAACAAGCTCCAACACATTCAGAACACAGTCGCTCGGATAGTCTCCAGCTGCAGAAAGTACGCCCACATCACCCCTATCTTACATGACCTACACTGGCTGCCCATTCGACAGAGAATCAGCAATAAGATCTTGTGTCATGTGTATCGATGCTTGTCCAAAGACGCTCCACAATATCTGTGTGATTTGATCACAGTAGTACAGTACAAACCTTTTAAGGCAGCAAAGGAATGGAACAAAGTCCCACTCTATCTCAGACAGTCGTCAAATCTTGCATCCTTCCAATCTCAGCTAAAAAGCTACCTGTTTAAAACTGCTTTTCCAGAATGACTTTATACCACGCATATGTGCGCTTAGAGCATGCATTGAACATGGATTAATGCGCTATATAAATTCACTATTATTTTATTATTATTACTAAATCTACTTTTCCATGGTTCAATAATTTAACCCCACAGTGATCCCTAGAAATATGTTATGACAAGAAATGTAGTGGTGACGTGTTGTGTTGGCATTTTAAGAGGCTCTGAGCCAAGGCAGCAAATTAGTGTCACTGAAACTGACACTGTTTAATCAACAAATCAATTTGAATTGGTAGAATATATGAGTCATTACATTACACTAAATTGAAACCAATCGTAAAATCGGGTTCTCCTTTCGTGCCATGTGTAAACTGATTTCCTACATAAAGCAACTCCCTGTCATTCTCGTGCATACCATAGTGACTAATATTCATGTTAATGTGAGATTTGTGAATAACTCTCAAGGAAGTCAGAATCTAGTATTTCCTGGTCATCGGCTGAGGATCACGTGAACGATTACATGAAATAAAATACACAACAGAAGCAACAGATTATTCATTCTCCCAGCCTATAAGTCTTGTCGGACACTAAATTAAATTTAGAAACTGTCAAATGATTTGTAAAGTCGTTTCAGCAAAAGATAGTTAAGAAGGATAACAATCTTTACAGGAATGAAAGTCGCCACAGTTAGCGGGTCCGACGACATTAAAGTACTATATATATTCTCCTTGTTCGTTTATTCAATTAATCTTCATTTATAACTTGATATCTAAAATATGAGATATGTCTTGCTGACATCTTGACACCACAACCACTACTGTATTTTATGCTGTGTTTCTTTGCCCTCAACGATTCTTGTCAAATTGTCACCTTTTATATCGTCAGTAGATTCCTATTATGTCTCGCAGCCAGTTCATGTGTAACAGGTGTTTACGACAACACGACCAAACTCTGCTTCACCACAGGTACCGGTGGCAAACTAATCAAACGAACAAGATCGATAACACATGGTTCACACAAAAACAATATGGAAATCCATGGTAAAGTGAACATCAGCTACTTTATGGTCGTCGCGAGCTATATTTGATTTATGCTACCATAACTTCTAAATTAGTCAACTTATGTCCAGATGATTTTCTTGTCATGATATTACTGAACATTCATTTAAATCTCAAAACCATAGGAGGAATCCTCCATTGATTTGGAATGCTGTCGTAAAAGATGATTAAAAGAACTGATTCTTTAAATGATTATTTCACTCTGCAGTCTCCCACGGGACTCTTACGCGAATCAGTTGACATATTTGATAACTAGGGCAGTGGACGAAGGCAAAGAAATAAGCGCAGTATTTGCGATATCAGCAAAGCTTTTTACCGAGTGTGGCACAAAGGTCTCGTCAAAATCTTGTGGAATTGATATGTCACTTTTAGAGTGGTTTAATCGTTATTTAGCGTCTAATAATAAATGGTTCTAACATTAAACCGGTAAAAGTCGGCATCAAGCAAGGGCTTGTTCTATGACCACTTCTGTTTTGGGTCTACATAAATGATATTGATAGCAATGTATGATTATTTGCCGATAATTCTTCTATCAATGTAATATTAGATGACCCTTAGTTAACGGTGTTTAATCTGGAATAATGATCTTCAAAAAATAGCAAACTTGGCAAATACCTGGAAAGTCGATTTCAAACTGTCAAAAACTAACACTTCTCTTTTCATTTATCATTATTTATTTTTACCTTATTTAGTAGAACTCAAATCCAAATGGATGGATCACTGACACGGTGCGCGTGTTCTAGTACCGAACGTTTCGCATGCAATAATAACTAGCACATGCGTCAGGCTATCCAAGAACTTCTCTATCATCGAAAAGATGGCGAGGTTGGATAACGAGCGATGTGCGACATCTGTAAGGCAAGGCCAGGCTACTCACTGACACAATGACTGTCCTGGGGTAAACAGACTCAGCATACCACTTACATGGTAAAGGGAACAGTGAACGACAGTGTGAACACGAACGACGTGACGTTAAGATGATCTGTCACGACAGTGTGAACACGAACGACGTGACGTTAAGGTGATCTGTCACGACAGTGTGATATCATGTTATATATAATATACACGTGTTCCATCTGTATGTGACATTTATGAAAATAAGTGAATATTTCAGCTTTGTTCTTTCATGGGATTCACCACTCCCGTGAGGTAAGGGTGTGTTTGGTGACTGTGTTCTTTCATATGTGTTTTATTTAAAGGCCTTTGATTTCGTTTGTAAATAATATAACCTAATCAAAATAGTATTATCCTAAAAGTGGCAAAGTAATTATTATCTATAACATGAAAACACGTACAAAATTACAAAACAAGCATAAGTCTAGAAATATTGCCACATTACTACCCGGCCATACAAAATGAAATTCCAAAGTGAAAACTTCACACACTGCAATCAAGCAGAAACGTCGAGTACGTTATACTACGCTGCAAACACTACCAACAAAACGCTATGGTACTCCAGAGTTTACTGGACACAAACACACGCCAAACACAGCAATATTCTAAGTCCACTAAATAACTCCCAAACCCAAGATACTTTAATTCTTATCAAAACTAGATCAAAACTAGACTTCTACTTCGCATATAATCTCATATAACCAGTTAGATCTTACTTAAAGATATAAATATAAAGATTAAAAAAACAAACCCGTTAATGTAAACAATACCAAATCGTAAAAAATACCCCACAAAACAGGTACTATATTAAATTACAAACACAACACATAAAAATAAACAAAACAGGTACTATATTAAATTACATACACAACACATAACAATAAACAAAACGTGCCAGCTAAATCATGCCGAACACTTCTGGCACACTTCAGAAAAACATATAAAAATTCATGTAATTGGAAGTATGGCCCCTAACGCTTTTCATCAAATTCAGCTGAAACTTGGTTATGTGGTACATGCGTGTGACACGGGTCTCAAACGCGTTGCACACTCGTGTCATATGAGTGTTACACGCATTCCGATCTTGTTCAAGAGGAATGAACATTTGGACAGTATTGTGTTTATACTATGAATAGATAAATGGATTTTGCTTCACAGCGTAAACGCCGATTTCAAACATTGAAGGCGCCAGTGTATTATCTGACAGAATTCAGATGGAATATTGTGTTGGTGTTAACATGTTGGTGTAATTAGATTCTTAAACCGTCCAACAGATGAAACATTAGCCGCACTTGTTTAGGTAGGTCAATCCACAGTTTAATTGCATCGGGGGAAAAGATTTCGCATAATCAGTAAATTTGCATATCAAATAGCCTGAACAATTTCATTATTCCTAAGACTGCAGTTACTGTTGTCATATGTCCTGAAGCAAGGTCACAAGTACAACCAGGAACCATATGCTTTACCATTTAATAATATAATGTTAATTTAGAAGTTCCTATTCGTTTCGGTAAGGAAATCTTTTTTACGCCTCGCACCCCTGACTGTACCGCGTGTTGTGCGTACAACAACTAAGCGGAGGTGTTCAAGTGACAAGGACTGTTGTTTGCATAGTTGTCCCAGAGATAGGAATGCCAAAGGTGGTTTTCTTGAAAACTAATATCTAAATGTATTAATATGCATTTCGTTTACAGATGTATCATTCATCGGGAAGGAATGTTTCATAGAAGGTTCAGTTTTGTGTGAAAATTGGTTAGTTTCAGTTCTGTTTGGATTAAATTTTGCTTGCCAGGTTTCCACCCATTTATATGTTCTGTCTAAATCTGAGTTAACAGTAAATGCATTAGTATAGGGGTCGTCGATTATTACATAGAGTGATGTGTCACTCCAGTGTGGTTGGATTCAGTCACCAACACGCGTGTCCTGTGCATAGGAAACCCATTGTGAATTAACATCTGTTACAGGAGTGCTCCCCGCTGAAATTTATCAGATATCCATTACAGCATCTCGGATTTATAGTTGGCTTATATGTAATTACTCCTGCAGTCTGTGCTTGTACGTAAGTCTGCATTTCAAAAAGCATTCCTCAATTTTCGTATCAGTTTACTGGCATTGTTGTGGAGACATTTTCAGTGAAAACATTGTCGGCGAATACAGTATTACAAGTGTTCACGTACATCCACTGGTTGCACGGCTTGTGTGTCAACCAAAGGCACTCGTATCTTTGCGGGATTAACAATTAAAAAAGGAATATTCATAATCATTTACTGTACCTTTAAGCATTTCGAGTCCGGGGTCATCTCAAACTTGATTTATTTCCACCTTTAATTCTCGCAAAGACACGATGGCCCGTGGTATCAAAAGCGTTCGAAATAACCGCCGCTCCTGCGATCCAGCGCCGGTTGTTATATGGCATCGGACCCGCATTTTCAAATGTTTGCAGGCCCTAGTGACCTTTAGTGAATTATTATCATTTTTTTCAGTCAGAGTCTTTCCCATATTATTTTTATGAACGTTCGAGAACCATCCATAACTTCCTGGTATTTCAGCGCAGAGGAATGGCAACGCCGCGTTTACTAAAATACAAACTGTTCTCTGTGCCATACAGTTTTTGCTAATTAATTTTGTAGAAACAGCGTGAATCTGTGTACAGAGTTGTGTATTGTGTTTTGTTAGTTTGACTTTAACAAGCTGGATCTGCAGATTTCATTCAGGTCCTGTAGATTCACTATAGTTCTAACACGAAACCGGCAAAACGTCTGTCGGACGCTTTGAATCAATTGTTGGCTTCTAATACTGTTGTGTTTGCTGTCTGGGGGTGCTTGTATTAGTTCCTTTTCTCTCCCTGTCATACGAAATCATGTTCGCATATATAAGAGGAAACAACAGTGGCAGTTGCACTGGCACCTTTTCGTTGTTTAAATATGCTATATCTGGGACTGCCCTTTCTTAGTAAAATACAATGCTAGTGCTTTATTGAGTTGAGTCCCAACCGGGATTCGAACCAACACCCTTAGAGTCAGGCACCTAATCGTCAGCAACCAAAGTCAGCCGCCTACCCCGCTCAGCCAACGCGACGTCAACAACTGTGTTCGGATTGACTTTACGTTACTAAGAAATCGCAATCCCAAACATAACATGTGGAACATTTGACCATTTTCTAAATGGCATTGTGTAATCGTAACTTTTTCTCTTCGTTTCAGGTAGGTGGGAGGAAGGAAACTGGTCTCTAATACTTATCTCAGATCATCGATACACATACCGTACAGGCAAACATAATCCCTTGTATTGATTTTACCAATCACAGCACAATTTAGGCACAGACAACTCTCTATTCAGAAACGCTTCACAAATGTAAATTAAATTTATTCATAAAGCTAACACTATTTAAAATAAATAAATAAATAAATAAATAAATAAATAAATAAATAAATAAATAAATAAATAAATAAATAAATAAATAAATAAATAAATAAATAAATAAATAAATATCTGTTTATTCCTTTCCATGATATATGTAGGTCTGCGACCTTTGACGGCGATGACAAACTATACACACAGCTTAAGACCATTACGTTTGATCTATAGAACACTGTCCCATTCTTCAAACACTATACATAACATTGATAGCGCCTGCTATTCTCTGTCTCATGCAATGAATGAAATATCCTGCTATGATACCATGTTTATCTACACTCCACCAGCAATGAGCCCGAGGGCAGTGTGTGAAATATTTTCCAAATTTGGCTAGCTAATTTAGCTACGCCTGAAAGTTACTAGCCCACAAAATAATACACTGGTCCGAAATTTGACATTCCAGTTTCATCGTTAAGCTACTAATATGATGAACCTTTTCATCAGGCCATAACCTCGCATGATTTAAAAGTTTATTTAACTGAACAAGTCGAAGAGACTGAACTTTTCACAAAATGACCTCATCAAAATTCACACGCCAGTCGGGTCAGTGACTGTGAAGATGCGTGTCGAAATAGGCGATGTACAGTTATGTACATCGATGCTAATGCTGTTGATAATTTGATTTTTGGGGCCAGACTCGATTATTTACATGTCGCAGTCAGATTGAATATTGCTAGATGGGTTGTTAAACCGGGCGTAAGGCACACTCTTTGAATTATTCAGGAGCGTTGCTGAGACACCTTTACCGGAGACTCATCTCGTTGCCACTGCAAGTTTCCTTTCAGGTTTCTTTAAAAATTATTTTTGTGATACATTTGCCTAATACGGAATAACCTTTGGATTTGCAAACAGAGCCACAGACGCAGTACGTACATTTTATGAGAGATCTGAAATATGGGTTCACACCTGCATCAAGGTGTATCCGTATGGAATGGGTAACTTAATTGAATCAGTGCAAGCGAGTTATGGGTTGTGTATGATTATATTAGTAAGTGGTGTATAACACAGACAGCAGCTGTCTTGTGTTATTGGCAACTTCACGTGTGGTATATGGATAATCTAAGCCCAGACTTGAGTTAAATGCTATGGGGCCGTTTATTGTACATTATTGTCACATCCGTGTCTGCGATTGCGGATGTAGCTAACTTCAGTGTTGTGAATACATTCATCTCAATATCATATTCAAAGATGCGACATTCATACTTGTCACGAAGCCACATTCAGACATTGCTGTTCATTGGGTTTTGTATAGCGATCATATTCATAGCTTCGGATAGTGAACGTTTGAAAAGTGTGAGATTCTATTTCTCAAATGACACTCTTCATCGTATTCATACACATGATCTGGACTGCAAGATTCCTTCTTTCTCCAACAGAACGCTTCCCTTGACAGCTTTAGCCAGTTTCCCCGGATCCGGCAACACGTGGATGAGACATCTTCTACAGCAACTCACAGGTACATTTATTGGCCACGATACCGAGCATGATATGTTCACTTTGATCCTTGACGTTTGGCATAAGGGCTAACTCTTGCCCTTCATGTTATGCTCACTTTGATGCTTGAGGGAAGGTATAGGGACAAGTGTTGCCCTTCGTGTAATGCTCACTTTGATGCTTGACATATGCTATAAGGGCAATTGTTGTCCTTTATGTTACGCTGTCTTTGATGCTTGAAGTAGGGGCAACTCTTGTCCTTCATATTATGCTCACGCTGACTTTTGAAATAGGGCATAGGAGTAAGTCTTGTCATTCATGTTATGTTCACTTTGATGTTTGAAGTAGAGCATAGGGGTAGCTCCTGCCGTGCATGATATGCTCACTTTGATGTTTGAAGTAGAGCATAGGCGTAGCTCCTGCCGTGCATGTTATGTTCATTTTGATGTTTGAAGTAGAGCATAGGGGTAGCTCCTGCCGTGCATGTTATGTTCACTTTGATGTTTGAAGTAGAGCATAGGGGTAGCTCCTGCCGTGCATGATATGTTCACTTTGATGTTTGAAGTAGAGCATAGGGGTAGCTCCTGCCGTGCATGATATGTTCACTTTGATGTTTGAAGTAGAGCATAGGGGTAGCTCCTGCCGTGCATGATATGTTCACTTTGATGTTTGAAGTAGAGCATAGGGGTAGCTCCTGCCGTGCATGTTATGTTCACTTTGATGTTTGAAGTAGAGCATAGGGGTAGCTCCTGCCGTGCATGATATGTTCACTTTGATGTTTGAAGTAGAGCATAGGGGTAACTCCTGCCGTGCATGATATGTTCACTTTGATGCTTGACGTAGGGCACAGGGGTAAATAGACTTTATTGAATTCATTTTTTCGAACCTTGTATTGAGTTATAAAAAATCGAAATTGCGAGAGTCCAACTTGTGAGAATTACATTGTATTTGATACTCAACGTTTTGTGTTTTTCTCCAATCAACATTTTCTCGAAAAATGAAAGAAAAATGCATCAGATTTGACATGTATGCCTAATGTTAATCATTAACGTTGATAAGTTATATGGATATGTTGTCTTGAATCTTGCAGCGATTTGTTATGAACACAAGATGGTGAACACAAGCTGACGTCAAGTGATACATTGTTGTAAAGTGTCATATATAAGCTTAAATCCACAGTGTGAGGCAGAGGAATGTGTAGCCTAATGGTTGCAATAGTGGACCGTTGGTCTTTTTGTGTTATCAGACATGCAGGTTAAAATCCATGTAACCTTTCTCTCTTTTTTCAAAGTTTATTTATCAAGTCTGTTTAAATTAACTGTTTCACATCAAATCCAAATATTGTATTTTCTTTCTTAAGTTTGGGAATCTATGTTACAACACTGCCGAAACAAGCTTTAATAAACATCATGTAAATCTTTTCTCAAGCCTTAAGACACTGACCACTCAACGTTTCGAGTCGGTCTCGTATGTTCCCTGTATTTTAAAATTCATCTACTTTAGGTTTATACACTCTTGAATGCTGCAGTTCTTGACAGCGAATCAGAGAATAAGATTGATGACTGTGTGAATGAAGAGTAATAGTAGACGCTTTATATCCTTAAAGTGGATAAGTTGTGAATAGTTACTCTGTGAAGTCTTTTGAATACTGACTTTAACACTTGAATGGCGTTAATATGAACCTGTGCCGACAATGTAATTTCACCCAAAATGGGCCCCTTTGAGGTCCAGACCTGTGATTTTTAGTGGAACATGATTGGTTATTGTAATAACATATGATGATTGAGATGTTAACTGTGTATTTGCTAAATCTGGTTGTACATACTGATTAGTAACACTTACTAGTTAAAATGTAGTTTTACCCACAACAGGCCCCTGTGAGTTATAGTACATGCTTACATGTTGTACAAATGACCCATGGATTACATTTGCAAAGAATGTTGTGAATAATGGGTGAGTTTTGGGGACACACTTCGCAAGTAATCGAATTAACAATGTTTCGCAACCCTAATTGGTCCCCTTGAGATTAAAACATTGTGACTGATATTGACATGGTTTTCAGCATGACTACCTGTTTTAAAACTGCTGTAATTTGTATGTAAATAAAATGACAGTTGTAAATAGGTCACTACGGCATGCTGATATTTCAGACTTCTTGCTATTTTTCATGGGAAAAGACAAAACCAATTTTCGACTCCTCTGCAGTGAAATTACACCTCAAGTCATATAAAATAAAGCATTTTTATGCAAAGCTAACTTGTCTCTAAACAAATAACATGTTCTCAGCCAATTCTGTTTGAGGGCCCAAAACCACCCTTATCATACCTTGTCCTTTCAACATATAGGGTCGGAATTTGAGAAATGATTTAACAGAACCTTTAACCCCCAGGATGCCGAGGGTTTTTTTTCAGGCGCACATTTTCATAAGGTTTGAAAAGTGAACGTTGTGCGAGATTTGCTCTAGCCCGGTCCTGGATCTGCGTACACTGGATCACATGGAGAGAATTTGCTGTGGATAGGGACAGTACACTTTCGTTATGTTTTGTTCAGTTTGTAAGAAAATATGCCACTGTACTACATCAGAAAGCAGGTAATAGCATCCTGTTTGTGTAGATGTAATTTGATTAAGTAATTATATATATATATACACACACACACACACACACACACACACACACACACACACACACACACACATATATATATATGTTTTAATCGAATTTGAATTGACTTTACTATCTACAAAAAATGATAATCATAAAACGTTTTTGTAAAACTCGCACCAGGTCAATCAAAATTCTCTTTTGTCTATAATAACGACACAAACCAATGCAATGAACAAGGCAATTCGTTTAAATATGTGTGCTTCTACATTTCATAAAATGTACAAATCAATTTCATTAATATTATCAGTTTTACTTTTTAGTTGGAATTAAATCGCTGTGTAGAGGCTTAAAATGTGGTATAATACACTTACTGAGTCAATTTCCCATGTAAATATTATTCAAACAATAAGCTTATTCAAACAATCAGCTTTCAAAGAATACAACCGCATACCTTATATCCACTTATGATATTGTGTTGAACATGGATAAATGTAGTTTCATGAAACTAGTTTCATGAAAAAATATCTGATCGATGCGCAAAATATACATCACAATACAGAAAGTGCATTTGGATTGCTATATGGTCATTGTGTCTTGGTCAACCGACCTTCACCTTAAAGAAACTGCGTAACATGTGCAACAATGTTGAAGTTTGACATCGCTACCGATGACCGATTTCTTTCAAAATGGCGGCTTCGATGACAAGGGTGCACAGGATTTTATGCGAACTCTTTCCTTGATTGAGGGATTTTTTGTACATGAATGTGAGAAAAGTAATCAGAATCATTCTGACTATCTGTGTATTGTTATATGTTTTTATCGTTTGCACTGTAAATGACGGAAATAACTAGAAATGCCGACAAGTACCGTTGCCGTTCTGCTTGATTTTGCGTCAGTCATGGCGTCACGCTGCACTAAAAGTTTGACAGTTTCTTATGAATTGTCAAATGATTGCATTGTATCTATTTTTAATTTGCTATTTCATGCTACGGTATGCATCCCCTGACTATTGTAAGCGTATTGAGCCATTGTAAGCAATGATTACACGACTGGATTCTGGAAACTTTCCTAAGATTTTTCTTTGTTTAGACTTTTCATACAACCGCTATCTTTCGATAGCGTTTCATACCAAGTATATTTCGTTTCGTTTCATCTGGACAGTTCGTATTGGTGACAAGGACTATTATGATTAAAAATGGATACAATGCAATCATTTGATAATTCATAATTCATAGTTATTCTGACTGTGTACTGTTATATGTTTTTATCGTTTGCATTGTAAATGGCGGAAGAGTGAGAAAAGGTTTGCAAGACACAAAACTCATAGATTTTCAATATAGATTTCTACACGGTGCTATCTATACTAAAAGAGAATTGCCTAAAATGAAGAAAGTTGATAGTAATATATGCTGTTTCTGCAAGGATCTAAATGAGAGTGTTTGTCATGTGTACTGCGTGAGTGAGTGAGTGAGTGAGTGAGTCAGTGAGTTAATATTTAACGTCACATCGGCAATATAGGTCTGCTATAAAAACTTGTCAAAGAAGGACAGTAAAACAACTAGAATATCACAAATGGAATTAAAATTAGCGTGGAAAGTTCAAACTAATATCACTATTCGGACAATACAGTATAACATAAGGCTATAGATTGCCAGCAACTGAAGGTAGATCACCATACTAGGGACCATGGGGACTTACAGTACCCTTGCTACCTGCATGAACCCTAGTTGGATTTACATCATCCCCTAGGCTGTTAGCAATTTAGACACATCTAGTCCAAATTTAAAAATACAAATATGCTACGATTAAGAACAGTGGAACGTTTAAATTTACTGTGAATGTTTTTGGACTTCTCTCTCAGGAGGACAATAATTTTACAATGCTTCAACTCACATTGAGAGTTCAGCCACTAACAATTCAAGTTACTAATCTAAACTACCAGTAATTAAAATGCAACTATCTACAGAACATAAAAATCAAACTTCAGTCATGAAATCAATTTCTTTTAAAAAGCCAATAGTTAAATGAGAACTTACTGTGTTAAAACGGTCCTGAATGGTTTTAACTGTAAAATACTTATCCCTTATAAATGATGGAGAATTCAACACAGTCAAGCACGATATGCTTGCCCGTGACTCTCTCATCACAAGGGATACAAAAAGGAGGATCCTCACCTTTTAATAGGTATACATAAGTAAATCGTCTATGACCAATACGACATCGTCGTAAAATAACCTCTTCAAATCTGGACTGACAGCCTAAGTAGGTGAAACCAATATATGGTTTAATTTCATGTACTTTATTTATACCTACTTGGGTGTTCCACTTCTTCTGCATCAGATCACGAATGTAAGTTCTAATGCTAGCTTTGTAATCAGAGTATGAAATAAGAAGTGGTGTCACCGATTTGTTGAGTGCTGCCTTAGCATCAAGATCGGCCATTGTGTTACCAGAAATCCCTACATGGCTGGGTAACCAACAAAAGACGATGTTGCATTGGCCAGTAGCAGGATTATTATACAATTCAATAATTTCAATTAAATGTGGATTTTGCCAAGATATATTTTTATAGCCCGAAGGCAAGAAAGAGAATCTGAATAGATTATATATTATGTTTAGGGTGTATTTGAACATATTTAAGAGCCGTCAATATGGCGTTAACCTCTTCTGTAAAAATAGAACTGTTGTCTGGTAATGTAGAAGATATTGTTCTGGATCCAATGACAGTGGCACAAGCCACTGCTCCACCGTCCTTAGACCCATCTGTAAATAAGGATTTATAATTGCTATATTTATGTTTCAATTGTAATTCATTCGTGTCTGATTTTTTATATGTAGTTAATGTTAGGTCAACTTGTGGCCTAACCAACTGGCAAGGAGGAGAAGAAAGAAGTCGGGAAGGAGCTATCTTTCCCAGCTCAGTGCTAGAAGCAGCAATAAATAACTTAATTCTGAGCCCAAGAGGCGGACCAAGGGAAGACCTTTTGTTATACATATCCTCATAAAGAGGATTAAAGACACAATTAAATGCAGGATTAGACTCATTAGGAGCTAATTTTGTAATGTACTGTAAAGATGGTTTTATACGGCGTTGGTTGAGAGAAGGCTCATCAGCTTCAACATAAAGACTGTCTATAGGAGAGGTTCTAAAAGAACCAAGACAAAGTCTTAGGCCTTGGTGATCCACAGAATCAAGTAGTTTTACGTTGCTTTGACAAGCTCCACCATATATGATGAAGCCATAATCAAGTTTAGATCGCACCAGTGATCTATATAAGTGAAGAAGGGTAGTTTGATCCCCTCCCCATTTTGAAATAGAAGCAACCTGTAATAAAGCGACTGCCTTCAGGCATTTGGCTTTAAGGGATTTAATATGCGGCAAAAAGGTCAAATGTGAATCAAAATTAAGTCCCAAGATCTTGACCTTCTTGACCACTTTTATCGGGGTACCACTTATAAATAGTTCTGGGCCTTTATGGGGTTTCTATTTACGACAGAAGTGTATACAACTGGTTTTTTATTTAGAAAATTTGAAGCCATTTTCAAGACACCATTTATCTATTTTCTTTAAACATAGCTGCAGTTGCTGTTCAATAGTATGCATATTTTCCCCACGACAAGAAATATTGAAATCACCCTCAAACAAAGATCCGTCTATTAAATCGTTTAAAACTTTCAACTGTTGATCTTTATGCTAAAAAGAGTGAAAGACAAAATACTGCCTTCAGGAACACCCTGATCCTGATTGTAATGATCAGACAGGGCAGAACCCACTCGGACCTGGAATTGTCTGTCATTTAACAAATTGGCTACAAATTCAGGCAAACGACCTCGCAGGCCGAAGGCATGTAAATCTCTTAAAATGCCATATTCCCAGGTTGTGTCATATGCCTTCTCAAGATCAAAAAGGAGAGACACAGCATGTTGTTTATTGATTAAAGCGTTTTTAACAAATGATTCTAAGCGCACTAAGTGGGGGAGGAAAGAGGGAGGAAAGTTACCCGATGTCCAAATATTATCAAAATTGGTCAACAGAGTTTGAAGACAGGATTCTGGTAAGTGCTTCAGGAGTTGATAATGTATATTATCAGCTCCTGTAGCAGTATCGTAGGTTTGGGCAAGAGCGGTATAAAGCTCATGAATAGAAATTAGTTCATTATAGTCTTCCCCATCATCAGAACTGAAGTTAATATTTTTCTTTTCTTGTTGTTTTTGATACTGCTGGAATTTAGGTACATAATTAGAAGAGGAAGAGTGTTTAGCGAGGAGTTCACCCAGTTTATTCGCAATATCTGATTTATCTGTAAGTAATGGATCACCATGCTTAAGATGGACACCAGATTTAGTACCTTTACTTTTAATTTTCTGGACCATGTTCCATACCTTAGACATGGGTGTCCGAGAATATATTTTGGATACGTATTTTTGCCAAGATTGGCGTTTATTCTGTTTAAAAGTATGCTGCGCTTTTGCATTAAAATTTTAAATTGATTTAAATTATGCACCATGGGATTGCGACGGAAATAATGTTCAGCTTTTTTCCTTGTCTTCCTAGCTTGTTTGCATTCATAAGTGAACCATGGTTTTCTTATGTGTGGAACTGCAGAGGAATTTGGTATACACTCATGAGCTATGGAGTTCAGTTCATCAGAAAAGCATTTAATAGCACCAGGAACGTAATTAAAACGTTCAGGTTTAGGTTTTGCAGCACACAGTGTTTCATGTAAAGCCCAGTTAGCCTTTTGGAAATTCCGCCTTGATGATTGGGGAACATCAGATAGAGTTACAAATGGTCACCTCCACAAAGGTCATCGTGGACTGACCATTCGAATTAATTTAGTAGTTCTGAATTTGTGAGTGACAAGTCGAGAGCAGAATGGTTCCTGGACGAGGGTGTAAATATGTGTTTGAATCATCATTATAAATACATAAATCATTGTCAGAACAAAAGTCCTCCAGTAAATTACCTTTAGCGTATGTAGTTACACTTCCCCAGAGTGGATTGTGCCCATTCAGATCTTCGATTATCATACAGGTCTTCGGTTGGTCATAGAGAGCTTGAAGACCGGTTTTGTGATGCGTCAAAGATGGAGAGATATAGAGAGAGCATAATGTAAACGCAACGTGCAAAGTTAGTCGTACTGCAACGGCCTGCAGGTTCGTATTAAGTGAAACGGGGCTATGGATAATGCTCTTTTTGAGTAGAATGAAAGATCCTCCCGTGGCCTTATCACCTGGAGGTGAAAAGCAATGATGCTTTGGAATGACGAAGGTCCAAAGAATCTGTCTGTTTTAAATAAGTCTCCTCCAAACAGATCGCAGAAGGTTTAAAATCTTGGACTAATATCTGTAATTCATGTAAATTAGTCCTCAGTCCTCTACAGTTCTTCTGTACAAAAGTACTGGAATAAACTATTTGGGGGGGGGGGGGGGATTTATTGGAGATCTACCCGCTCTATGTTTGGAAGGCGACAAGCTATGTGCCCTAGAATGGACGTTTTCAGATACGTGCATATCTTCAAGAGATCCATATTTGTTGAACAACTGAATTCTATTTTGTGACCCTTTTGGGCCCTGCCACGTTGTTCTTTTGTTTTAAAGCATCAGACTTAGGTTTGGGTTTAGTTTTAACAATTTGTTGTCTATCAGCTGTTGAATGAGACTCGGAGCGTGACTGTGAAGATGATTTATGATCAGAGGACTTTGATGTATTAGGAAGTGATTCCTCTGTCTGGGATGATATATCAGGGTATAAAACCTGTGGGGAGTCGGAACTGACTCAAGTCAAGATAGTTTGGCATCCTGTGGATGATTTTGTTATTTTAGAGGTAGACTCAGATGATGGTTTTCCTACTGTAGCATAACTTTCTGGAAGGTCAGATTTCTTCACCAATTTCTTTGCCTCAAAAAAAGAGGTATTTTGGGCAAACTTTATTTTGTTAAATCGCCATTTGCTCTTTGCAAATTGGACACTGTTTCGAAGAAGATGAAAGATCGCCTGCGCAGTTGGTGCATTTTTTAAAAATCACTGTGGCAATCTTCTTTTGTGTGTGTCTTCTCACCACAGTGAGCACACACAACAGACAATGTGCAGGTAGTTACGTCGTGTCCATATTTCTGGCATTTAAAACACCTGAGTGGGTTGGGGGTGTATGTTTCAACGTGGATGTTGCAATAACCTGCCGTCACTGATTTGGGAGCATTTGGACATCAAAAAGTAAACAGATACGTATTCGTTTGGAATGCTTCATTGTTTTTGTTTTTTCCGGGTGGAAAAGCGCTTTAAATACAGCACACCTTGATCTTTCATTTCTGATGTTATGTCAAGTTCGGACATATCAGCAAACAATCGATCACGATCTCTGACGATACCTTTACTTGTGTTCAAGGTTTTGTGAGCAGAGACCGTGACCGGAATGCACACAAATGATTCAATACTCATCAGATTAGTTGCTTGTTTTTTTTGCCGCACTCAACCAGCATCGCACCTGAAGTAAGCGTCTGATGTTCTTAACATCCCCAGCAATACCTTGAATACCTTTAGATACTGCGAAAGGGTGTCATGTCAGGAGTCTCAACAACAAGGAAACGTGGCCAATACTCAATTGATAGAGACGGTCTGTGGTCAATATCAACAGGATCACTTTCAAGTGGACGTTTTGCTTGTTTAGGTGGGATTTCATAAGCCATGGTTGGTGTCAAATGGTTCATCATCCGAGCTGCCCACCCACCACGGAGTATCACAAGAACAATGCTAAAAACAAGTGGGTCTCCAACTTGCAGCACCAAGGATACCCGGATCATATACTCCAGTAGAAGAATGATGAATAATTAATCCACCAGACTGGCCCATGAGCCTTCGCCTTCTGGGCATAAGAATCTAGGCAAAATTCAAAACAACATAATTCAAAATCAAACATGTTTTAGACAATAAAACCAAGACCAAAATTACATCTATTCCAAATCATTCTTGTGCATTGATCTATATAAATAATCTATGCACAGGGCTTGGCATGACCAGCCGATTGGTTGAACTGGGCCCATTCAACCTCCCGTCTAGGTGAAGTAAGGGTCGAAGGGGTGTGTTGAGCAAAGGGAACGCTAATACTCAGGCTCCCATTGCCCTCAACCCCCAGACTCACGTCCTCCACCAACACAGGGCCTCAACCCACGGCTCACGGGATGGTGGACCAAATATGCCCTCGGGTCCACAACGAGGGTGTTCGCGAGCTCTTAGCGTTACCCAGCACCCACCACGAGGAAGTGGTTCGCACGGGTGCCAATCACGGAAGAAGCTAGAAATGCCGACATGTACCGTTGTCGTTCTGCGTGATTTTGCGTCAGTCATGTTGTCACACTGCACTAAAAGTTTGACAGTTTCTTATCAATTATCAACTGATTGCATTGTATCTATTTTTAATTTGCTATTTCTTGCTACAATGTTCTTCCCCTGAATATTGTAAGCGTTCTAAGGGTCATTGTAAGTAATGACAGCTGGATGCTGGAAACGTTCCTAAAATGCTACGCAGTGTAATATCGGAATTTGTCTTTGTTTGCTTTTCATTTCGTTTTATTTAGACAGTTGGTATTGGTGACATAGACCATTTGTGATTTGATTCTAAGATGTCTGGGGAATTCAATGATGCATTTGTCGCAGCTGACTATGAAGTATACATGATGTAATAGGCTTCTCAATACCGGCCTTCTCGAAACGTGATTTTGTAAACATTATCCAATATAGAGGAAAGCGCACTTCGGCGTTCGTGTAAGTGTATTTTCGAAAACATGACAATATCTAGAGAACGTGTTGTTATTACAGTCACACGTGAATCCAACATGGTGAATGGTTTTAGATACAGCTCACTACATCGTCGTATTTCAGTACACCAAAACGAACAAATGCTGTAAAAATCAATGTTTTCTTTGTGCTGTTGAGTTTATGTACATTCTTGAAAAGCTTGGATGAGTAACAATGAACAACCAAGATGCAGTGTTATTAACAATAAAAACGGCACTGGTCACATCAGTGAAGTGGGCAATACTACTTTTAATCCATGACCTTGTACTACTGTCAATATGTTCATGTCCTCCATAGTGGGCCAGCTTAGAGAGGGATCCATGAGACATCACAACTTCAGTACTGGATCTTTATTTTCAACTTACATTGTGTACCCATTATCACAATATTCAACCTATCGTTCCAGGAATCTTGACTGGATCTGTGTACAACGATGGAACTCTGCATAAAAATGGCTTCCCCGGAGAGGGACGTGAAGACGGTACTGTGGTTGCGATAAAGACACACTCATTTCCTGCTAAGCTATACAAGCGGGCAATATTACTGATCAGAAACCCGTTTGAAGCCCTTCTTGCCGAGTTTACACGTCGAAAAGCTGGACACACAGGACAAGGCACCCTCGATCATTTCTCAAGTAAATACATGTGTCTGCTTTAAGTGAATGACCATAAATTGTATACGTACCTTCCACATAAACTGTAGTTTAAACATGGAATAGGTGTTTTGTTCCGACGCCTGCTGACTTGTTAGCGACAGCTGCAGACATTGTCTTTTAAAGATTATTTAGAGATCGTTCATACTTCCACCAGACATGATATTTATCATAGGACTGTGCTGTTGGCTTGAGCCTAAACATTGTGCGTCCCCCGTAACTATCCTCTCTAATGGGTTATTTGGGCTTTGACAGATTTTAGATGCCCTTTCTTGCCACAAATGACATATTTTAACTTACACGATTGTTTCTGTAACCACCTTCGTCATGCGTGTGGCTTTGATCTACTATAGATCTACTATAGCCCTGAACATGTCCATCGTGTCATGGAAGATGATGCCTTTTAAGCATCTCTTAAATAGTTCCATGTGCAGTACAGGAAAAGCAATAAGTCTAGGCCGTTTTGATAAAGCCAGTTTCGTTGGTTTCATTTTTCTGTCCGGAATTGTAATTGGCAGGATGCAAGAAAAACATTGAAACCTTCGCCTTTGAAATGTTTCGTTTGCATCCCACGTATGCTGTCTTCGGGCGCCAGATATATTTTCTCGTTGCCCATATTTTGGTATCTCCTTAAACTAAGCCTGATACTTCAGGTAATGCAGAAGGCTGCGGTGTCCGGGAGTCTCCATTTCTTGGTTGGGTATCCTGGAAGAAGTCCAATTCGTTGTCAGAGCTGCCAAACCGGCCTGACTGTGCCTGGATTGCCCCGCCACTTTTGCTTACATCCATGCAGTTTAGTGTGTAAAAATGATTATAACAAAACCCTTTCCACACCCATTAGAAATCTCTCCTAAAGGAGGGACGATTGTACACTTGTGTCTATATCATGAGTATATGTTTGTTTCAGCAGTGTTATAGCTGTACGATATTGACTGAGTTCACAAAGCTACTTCTGTTTATCTATATGAAATATAAACTACCTATTGCTGCTTTTATTCTTCTGAAAATCTTCATGTTGTTGATGAAAATCATATCATACTGATAGACAGAAATAGCT
Source organism: Haliotis asinina (assembly GCF_037392515.1). Taxonomy (NCBI): domain Eukaryota; kingdom Metazoa; phylum Mollusca; class Gastropoda; order Lepetellida; family Haliotidae; genus Haliotis; species Haliotis asinina. Next base: position 461,485 of record NW_027133898.1, read on the forward strand.
TCATGATATGGGTTGTAATTTGTTGTAATTTTGTTGTGATTCAGATTGGAGCACATATATAGAAAGCGAAGCACCTCGGTACCTGAGCTTCTATCGTTCGTGGATGGAGCATGAAGATGTCCTGCCAGTTTTCTATGACTCCCTGAAAGACAACTTAAACCAGGAGCTTATCAGGATATCCTCTTTCTTGAAGAAGGCGGGCATTGACGGGAAACTACAGTGTGCTTTACGACAGTCAGAGGGGAACTTTCATAGAAAGTCAAATCAACTTCAGCTCACCTTCTTCTACAATAAGGATCAAAGAACACTTATCAACAGTCTGATATCTCAAATGGAGGAGACATTTTCCAAGAGATTTGTAAATAGTACATTACCTGTTGAGAATTGGAAAATGTAGGATACCCAGAGAAGTTAAAGAAACACAATGATAAAGCAGTGTACAATCTTATAAATGGTTTCTTCTTAAGGCAGTACACTGATGTTATATTCCAAGTGGTCCGAAAGTTGTCGCGCTTAGAAATGCCAGGATTTACAAGCTGCTGTTTTGAATCCCATATACGCCTTTATTGGGATCTTCAGTGGATCCGCTGGATATTAATTCTCTTCACGATGATAAGGACGTTTAAGTAGCACAGTAGTTATGGCGTCCAGTCCTCAAACCGAAACCGGCATGTTATAACAGGGACTACTTAGAAATGTAAATCACCACAGAAAACAACGCAACATAAACAGCAGCTGAAGATCACTGTACAAGTGACTATGAGGACTAACATTACCATTGTGTCAGCGGGACTTACAGTAATACTGTGATATATTGCCTTTTATATATATTGGCATATTGGGCATTGTAGACATGGGAGTAGCTGAAGAAACTCTGAAGGAACACACTGTTGTGGCGTTTTCATCACAGGCAAAATGTCTTTTTTCATTGGCATTCCATAAGCTGGGGAGATGAGAGAGCTAAAATTTACACTCACATTCATGATATTTCAGTCATACTGAAACTTAAAATGGTCACGTTAAAATAATGTATATCATATCTTAGAATCTGTCTGCGAGGAACAGTAAAAAACCTCACTAGAACATAGTAAAATGCGATATTAGGATGAACACAGGTTATATACCACCTGCTACCGAAGGTTTATCAGCATGCCAGGGACCATAGGGACTTACAGTGCATGGTCCTTTGCATGGACCTAGCTGGATTTACACCATCCGTTCAGCCCCTGGTGACTGTTGTGAGATTTAGCCATATTTAAAACAACAAATATTCTACGATTAAAGTTTTGTAGGTCAAAACTGACTTTGAAAGTTTCAGGATTGTATGATACTTTAACTTCCTTAAAAGATACAGCCTCTGACCATCTGTTAGGTGCAATATTAAACGCCAGCAATCTACAAACTATCAAAATCTGTCAGTCAATTAAAAATTCAAGGAATAAATAAAGAGCAAGATGATTTTGAAGATCCTTCGTTGTTTTTTGCATTCATTCAAATAGTTATCCCTTGTGATAGAAAACTCAGCAAACATGCTTGACCATGATACTTTCATGATACAAAGCGGACCCTCACTTTTCAATAAATATTAATGTGCATATGTGTTGTTGTCAAAACGTTGAGGAGATGAAGCATGGGGATAATTTCATACTGTGTACAGAATGAAGAATAATAAAAGCCCAGGGATTAATGGTTTTCCTATTGATTTCTTCAAATTGTTTTGGAAAGAATTAGAATCATGGATCTATAGATTCATTAAAGATGTATTAGCCAAGAATGAAATGCCTGCGAATTGGAAAAGAGGTGTTATTACCTGTATTCCAAAATCCAATACCGATAGAACATTACTTTAAAAAACTGGAGACCAATCACTTTACTCAGTACTATTTACAAAATTATCATCTCCTGTATAGCACATAGATTAAAAACTACTCTAGACGAACTCAATCACTCTAACCAAACTGGTTTTATACCAGGGAGGACAATAAGTGAAAATACAAGATTAGTGTATGATATTATGTTTTAAACCCCCCAAAAAGTGTTTGATTCTGTTTCAAAAGATTTTATCAATCTAGTCCTCCATAAATTCGAATCTGGCCCCAAACTGATAGGATGGATAAATACCTTAACTTATGAAACAACATCTTGCGTCATCCAACATGGTAACCTATCTGAATTTTTTTTTCAAATGAAAGGGGCTGTAGAGAAAGACACCCTTTATCCCCATTTTCTTTTCCTCTTTGTACCTGAGATTCTTGGTTGCAATATTAAACATAATGAAAACATCAAAAGTATAGTTATGAATGATAATGAATATAAACTGAATCAATATGATGATGATACTGAACTATTTCTGAATGGGGCTGAAGAGAGTTTGTACTCTGCAATAGACACAGTTATGTTGGAATATTTTCACAAAATGTCGGGTTTGAAAATTAATTTGAATAAATCAAAAGCAATATGGATTGTATCAAAAGTTAAATCTACTGGTATGATATGTAATGATCTAAACGTTGAATGGGTAGTTGGTGAATTTGATCTAAAAGATGATGCAACATACCTTTCAAAGACATATTTAATTTAGGAGCAAATTCTGATGCCTACATTAAGATTGAAAACCCTTTTTGGCAGGATGTACTAAAAGCATGGCAACTATTTTACCAAAAACGTTATATTGACCCAAGGAATTTCAATGAAATTCTATCACAGCCAGTATGGTTTAATCGAAACATCATTAAACTATAAAAAGAATTGGGCAGATAAAGAGATTATTAATATTAGGGATCTCTGTGATGAAAATGGAATATTGTCATTGGAATCGTTAAAAGCAAGGTATCCACGGTACTAGATTATAGATATTGGAAAAATACTCTAAACCAATGTAATTTAATACCAGTCTGGGATTTAAATAGTAGTCATTGCCAGATTTTGTCTCACAAAAACATCTAAAGGATGCAGAACGTTGTGTAACTTATTTCCAGTGATATATACCAAAATGTTTGTGTGGCAGCTTATTCCCGGAAACAGACTTTGACTGGGAAATGTATTTAGAGGATACAGAAAAGGTTTCAAGACACAAAAGTCATAGATTTTCAATATAGATTTCTACAAGGTGCTATCTATACTAAAAGAGAATTGCTTAAAATGAAGAAAGTTTATAGTAATGTATGCTGTTTCTGCAAGGATCTAAATGTGAGTGTTTATTATATGTACTGGGTGAGTGAGGGAGTGAGTGAGTTAATATTTAACGTCACATCGGCAATATCCCAGCCATATTGTGACGAGAACGTTCAACAATAAACAAGATCACATGTACATTATAAAAAAACTGTCACCGAAGGACAGTAAAACAACTAGAATATCACAAATGGGATTAAAACCTGCGTGGAAACTTAAAACTAATAGTACTATTCGGAGAAGACAATATAAAAACAGGCTATAGATTGCCAACAACTGAAGGTAGATCACCATACTAGGGACCATGGGGACTTACAGTACCTTTGCTACCTGCATGAACCCTAGTTGGATTTACATCATCCCCTCAGCTGTTAGCACTTTAGACACATCTAGCCAAAATTTAAAAACACAAATATGCTACGATTAAGAACAGTGGAACGTTTAAATTTACTGTGAATGTTTTTGGACTTACGTACTCTCTCAGGAGGACAATAATTATACAATACGTCAACCCCCTCTCGGGGTACAGCCATCAACAATTCTAGTTACAAATCTAAACTACCAATAATTGAAATACATCTATTTACAGAACATATTATTCAAAATTCAACCATAAAATCAATTTCTTTTAAAAAACCAATAATTAAATGAGAATTAACATTTGTAAAAAGATCCTTAACAGTTTTGACATTGAAATATTTATGCCTTGTGAATGAGAATTCAAAACAGTCAAGCAGAATATGCTTCAATGTCACTTACTCATCACAAGGGATACAAAATGGAGGGTCCTCACCTTTTAAAAGATATGCATGAGTATATCTAGTATGACCAATACGACATCGTCGTAAAATAACCTCTTCAAATTCTGGACCGACAGCCCAAGTAAGTGTAACCAATATAATAATCAGATAATTTATTTATACCTACTTGAGTGTCCCACTTCTTCTGTGTCAGATCACGTGTATACGTTCTAATGCTAGCTTTGTAATCAGAGTATGGAATAAGAAGTGGTGTCACAGATTTGTTGAGTGCTGCCTTGGCAGCAAGATCGGCCATTGTGTTACCTGAAATGCCTACATGGCTGGGTAACCAACAGGAGACGATATCGTATTGGCCAGTAGCAAGATCATTATACAATTCAATAATGTCAATTAAAAGTGGATGTTTACATGGTAAATCTTTAATCGCCTGAAGACAAGAGAGTCGGAATAGATTATATATTGTTTATGTTTAGGGTGCCTTGAATATATTTAAGAGCTGTTAATATGGCGTTAGCTTCAGCTTTAAAAATAGAACTATTATCTGGTAATCTAAAAGATATTGTTCTGGATCCAATGACAGTGGCACAAACCACTGCGCCACCGTCCTTGGAACCATCTGTAACTAAGGATATATAATGGCTATATTTATGTTTCAATTGATTATATTCTTGTTTCTACTGTAATTCATTCGTTTCTGATTTTTTAAAAGTCGTTAATGTTAGGTCAACTTGTGGCCTAACCAACTGCCGAGGAGAAGAAGAAAGAAGACGGAAGGGAGCTATGTTTTCCAGCTCAAAGCCGACCGAAGAAAGAAAGGGTTTAATTCTGTGCCCTAGAGGTTGAACAAGAGAAGACTGCTTGTCATACAAATCCTCATAAAGTGGATTGAACACACAGTTATATGCAGGGTTAGATTCATTAGAGTGTAATTTAGTTTATGTATAGTAAGGATAATTTAATACAACGTTATGTAAGAGCTGGTTCATCGACCTCAACGTAAAGACTGTCAATAGGTGAAGTTCTGAAGGACCCAAGACAAAGTCGTAGACCTTGGTGATGGACTGAATCTAATAGCTTCAGGTTGCTTTTCCAGGCTCCACCATATACGATGGAGCCATAATCAAATTTTGAGCGGACGAGTGATCTATATAAGTGAAGGAGGGTAGTCTGATCCCCTCCCCACTCTGAATTAGAAAAAAACTTTAATTAATCGAGTGCCTTCAAGCTTTGGCTTTTACGAATTTAATATGGGGCAAAAAAGTCAAATGTGAATCAAAAATAAGTCCCAAAAACTTAGCGTCCTTTACAACTTTGATAGAGGTGCCACTTAGAAATAGTTCTGGGTCTTTATGAGGTTTATATTTACGGCAAAAGTGTATAGAGTTGGTTTTTGATTTAGAAAATTTGAAGCCATTTTCAAGACACCATTTATCTATTTTATTTCAACACAGCTGCAGTTGTAGTTCAATAGTATGCATATTTTTCCCACGACAAAAAATATTAAAATCATCCACAAAGAACAATATATCAATTGAATCGTTTAAAACTTTTGATAAACTATCTATCTCTATACTAAAAAGTGAGACTGACAAAATACTGCCTTGTGGAACACGCTGATCCTGATTGCAATGATCAGACACTGTAGAACCCACTCGAACTTGAAACTGTCTGTTATTTAAAGAAATGGCTATGAATTCAGGCAAACGACCTCGCAAACTGAAATCATGTAAATCTTTAAATGCCATATTTCCAGGTTGTGTCATATGCCTTCTCAAGATAAAAAATGATAGACACAGCGTGTTGTTTTTTAATCAGCGCGTTTTTTCACAAATGATTCTGATCGCATTAAGTGATCGACCGTACTTCTGTTCCTACGGAAACCACATTCTATATCTGTTAAAAGGTTATTTGTTTCTAAGTACCAAACTAATTTATCATGCGTTCCATGGTCTTGCAAACACAGCTAGTTAATGAAATCGGAGGATAATTGGATGGATCCGTATGATCACGTCCAGGTTTAGGTATTGGTACTACTATAGCATCACGCCATGAAGAAGGAAATTTCCTGGAAGTCCAAATATCATCAAGAATTGATAAGAGCGTCTCTAAACATGATTCTGGTAAGTGCTTCAGAAGTTGATAATGTATGTTATCAGCTCCTGTAGCAGTGTCATGAGCTTGATCAAGAGCAGTATGGAGTTCATGAATAGAAAACGTTTCACTGTAATCTTTCCCATTATCAGAATTGAAATTAATAGTTTTCTTTTCTTGTTGTTTTTGATATTGCTGGAATTTTGGTACATAATTAGAAGAGGAAGCATGTTTAGCAAGAGTTTCGTCCAGTTTATTCGCAATATCTGATTTATCAGTAAGCAATTGATCTCCATGTTTAAGATGATGGACACCAGACTTAGCACCATTGCCTTTAATTTTCTGGACCATGTTCCATACCTTGGACATGGGTGTCCGAGAATTGTTTTGGATACATAATTTTGCCAAGATTGGCGTTTGTTCTGTTTAAATGTACGCCTCGCTTTAGCATTAAAATTTTTAAATTTATTTAAATTATGCACCATAGGATGGCGACGGAAATAATGTTCTGCTTTTTTCCTTGCCTTCCTAGCTTGTTTGCATTCATCACTGAACCATGGTTTTCGAATATGTGGAACTGCAGAGGACTTTGGTATACACTCATCAGCTATGGAATTCAGTTCATCAGAAAAAAAAACATTTAATAGCATCAGGAAGGTCAATAAAACGTTCTGATGGAGGAACATCAGATAGAGTTACAGCTTTTAATATAGTAGGAAAATAGTCACTTCCACAGAAGTCATCGTGGACTGACCATTCAAATTCATTTAGCAGTTCTGAATTTGTGAGTCAAGAGCAGAATAGGTCCCTGTACCAGGATGTAAATATGTGCTGGAACCATCATTATAAATACATAAATCATTGTCAGAACAAAAGTCCTCCAACAATTTACCCTTAGTGTTTGTATTTACACTACCCCAGAGTGGGTTGTGCCCCTTTAGATCTCCCATCATAATACAGGGCTTCGGGAGTTGGTCATATAGAGCTTGAAGATCAGTTTTGGCAAACGTCGAAGACGGCGAAATATAAAGAGAGCATAGCGTAAACGCTACATGTAAAGTAATTTTCACTGCAACAGCCTGCATATTAATATTAACTGAAACAGGGCTTAGAAGAACGTTTTGTCTGACTAGAATGGATGATCCGCCAGTGGTCCTATCACCTGTCTCTCAACCGGAGGTGAAAAACAATGATATGCATTAAAATGGTCAAATGTATCTGTTTGTTTTAAATATGTCTCTTGGAGCCATAATGCTGAAGGTGTAAAATCTTGGACTAATAGCTGTAATTCGTGTATATTAGTCCTCAATCCTCTGCAGTTCCACTGTACAATATTATTGGAATAAACTATCTTTTGGGGGGATTTATTGGGGATCTATACCGCACTCTTTTGGAAGGCGACAAGCTATGTGCCCTAGAATGGACATTTTCAGAAACGTCCATGTCTTCAAGGGATCCATATATATTGAACAATTGAATTTTGCTTTGTGACCCTTTAGGACCCTTTTAGCTCTGCCACTTTGTTGTTTTGAAGCATCAGGCTTTGGCTTCGGTTTACTTTTCACCGTTTGTTGACTATCAGCTGTCGATTGAGACTTTGAGGGTGACTGAGATGATGGTGATTTGTGATCAGAAGAAGATTTTGATGTACTAGGAAGTGATTCCTCAGTCCGTGATGACATAGCAGGGTACAAAAGCTGTGGAGAATCGCAATTTACCCAAGTCAAGGTAGTTTGGCAGCCTTGATCCTTCATTTCTGAGATTATATGAAGGTCCGACAAATCACCAAACAATCGATCTCGATCTCTCACAATACCTTTACTCATGTTCAAGGTCTTGTGAGCAGAGACCGTGACCGGAATGCCCACGAAAGATTTAATGTTCATCAGGTTCGTTGCTTGTTGCTTTTTCCCGCATTTACTAGCAGGGCACCCGAACGCAAGCGTCTAATGTTTTTCACCTCCCCAGCAATACCTTGAGTACCCTTGGACACAGCAAAGGGGTTCAGTTTTAACGGTGTCTTGTTAGGAGTCTCAATCACAATGACACGCGGCCAATATTCAATCGATGCAGACGGTCTGTGGTCAGTATCAACGGGGTCAATATCAAGTGGACGTTTTAGTGGTATTTCGTAAGCCATGGTTAAGGTAATATGGTTCATCATCCGAGCTCCCCACCCACCACGAAGTATCATAAGGACAATGCTAAAGCAAGCGGGCCTCCAGCTTGCAGCACCAAGGATACCCGGATGATATACTCCAGCAGAAGAATTAAAAGATTAATAATTCCACCAGATTGGCCCATGAGCCACCGCCTTTTAGTATAGGACTCTAGGTACAGTTCAGAACAACATATTTCAAAATAAAAAAATGTTTTAGATAATAAAGCTCGGTCCAAAGATCCAACAATTCCAAATGATATGTGTGCATTGATAAATATAATAATACTCCATGCACAGGGCTTGGCATGACCGGCCGATTGGTCGAACCGGGCCCATTCGACCACATGTCTTGGCGAAGTCAGGGCCAAAGTGGTGTATTCAGCAACAGGAACGCGGTTGCAAGGTCACATTGCCCTCACCTACCAGGATCCCTTCCTCCACTGACACAGGGCTGCAACCCATGGCAAGTTGGTGGACCAAATATTCCCCCGGGTCCACTACAGGGGTGTCGGCGAGCTCTTAGCGTTACCCAGCACCCACCACGAGGAGGTGGCTCGCCACAGGTGCCCATGTGTACTGGGAATGCCGAGTGACACAAACCTTTTTGTGAAAATTACAAATTTGGCTTTAGAATTCATTCTTTCATTCATTTCACTTTACAAAACATATGGTTTGGTTTGGTACTCTACACCGAAATACATCACTAAACCACAACATCATTGCCAAAAGCCACATTTAAGTAAGTAGTATTAAGAATATACATCCTAACATAACTTCATTTACAAAAACCCTAAAAGAAATATTCTTTGTCGAGAAAGAAAATAATAAGATCGAACGTTTCAATCATTAATGGGGCCCCTTTTCCTCAGTACTTGGATAAATTTGAATCTTTCGATATATCTGTCATATATCACCTATACCAACCTGTATATATGTCTACTATCATAATGTTGATATAATTTCTGTATATCATCCATCGATATGTACCTCTGCTTTGTACATGACACTATGTGTAATCATGTGAACCAATAAAAAAAACCCCCAAAAAACCCCCCAAAAACAACTGTTTTCTGTTGCCTGGCAACGACATTACGACATGTCGAAACGTCGCTTGTACATAATTAAGACGTTGTATATCCAGAAACTTATTCTCATTCTTTGTCAAAATGTACATAATCGATTTTACCGAAAACAATTATCTTCGTTGTCATGCACAAGCAGGCACATGTTCCATGAAACAAACAAGATGAATTACGCGAATATTCACGAAACTCTCAGAGCAGAATCTCAGATAGTGTGGTTGGAATGTTCTCGACACTGTCAGACAAGAACTTTCAAATCACCCCATGCGACGACGCGGTTTCAGTAACCGATCCATTGCCACACATCTGTTTCAGCTGGTTTTGTTTGTATTTCCTCTTTACCTTTAACGTTACCTTCGTGATCTGATAAAAAGAAAACTTCTTTATTGTGCGATTTCATGTGTATTCATATCAACAACAGAAATGTTACAATTATCGAAACTAGTGCCCTAATGAAGCACTACAGACTAAAAAGAGCAGAGACAAACACTGAGAGAACAAGGCATACATATCATCATGGGTGTGGAGTTCCATCCAACCACGTCTTGTGTATCTGAATTGAGACAGTTGTCAAGACGACTTAGACTGATCTACACATATAATGAATGCGCAAAGATCATAAAATATGAGTAAGTGAGTAAGTGAGTTAAAGTTAAGTCACATCTGCAATATTTCAGCCATATCGTGTCTAAAACAAGTATGGAATTAACCATAAATACACGTAAGCAATAAACACATATCATCGAAGGACAGTAAAACCGAAATAAAGCAAGCATCCGTCTCCAAAATAGGATATTAAATTAGGGAAATACAGTTTAAAAATGGACTATAGACTTCCAACAACTGAAGGCAGATCA